>NW_024356333.1:3682612-3974978 GCF_902729225.1 Pteropus medius
TTCCATTCCCAACTATTTTTTTAAAGTATACACACACACACACATACACGCACACACATGCATGCACACGCACATTCCATTCCCAACTATTTTTATAAAGTGTTTTATAATCAGACATTTATATTCTAATTAGCTGTTATCTGTATGGGAGTAGAGACTATATCCCTTTTATTTCCCATTGCTCATTGTATCTTTTGTACAATAAGAATGAACTCGATAAATATTTGTTAAATAAATGAGCTCTCAACATATACTTGTTGAATGACTTCTCTATGTATTATTCTATTAAAAATCTCATTTTAAATTTCGGTCATGAACCCACCTCCAAAGCTCTCATGTTCTTGCAGTAACTGACCCTCCTCTACTGTATGCTGGTTTTCCTAATATTTCTGACAACATGTTTTGATTTAATTTTCTCTTGTGTGTTTTCCTAAATTCACCCTGACACCTGAATTTAGTTCTTTCCCTTGAATTTATCGTTGGTTCTCTCTTCCTTTCTATTTGCTCACTGAGCAGCCACATACAAACGTTTCCTCTTCATCAATCACTCACGTAGCTCCCATGTCTCTTTTTTTTTCAGTTCCGAACTTTCTCCAGACCTTGAAAATCCAGTTTCTGTTTGCTACACACCACATCTAGATATTCACTTTCAGTTCGAACCTCTGGACTTTCATCTTTTCATTCTTATCTTTCGTACATGAGATGTTGCAAATTTCTGTTGATCTTCATCCATCCCTCTCTACTCTTTTCCTTGCCATTCTCATATGTCAGGCTCTTATTATCATTCCACAAGTTATTTCTTCATTTACCCTGGTCCTTACTAGTAATTACTTCTATATACTTCATGGTTCAAAGCTATAAGAAAGAACAAAAAAAGTCTCTCTTCCAGGGATATGCCTAGAACATATCTTAGAGGAACTTTAGATAAAAGGTATGGATTAATACATTAGGACAAATAAGGTCTCATTGGAAGAAACAGAAAAGTAATCAAGGGCTTCAAATACAAATAATAATGTACATTTCTTAAACTATTTTCTTATATTTGTAACTTCTTCATATTTACATTTAGATGCAATACTCAGACTATAAATCCCTGCTTAGTTCAACTGAAAATTTATTTTGGTTATAAAAAATAAAAGTGATTGGAGGGAACAGGCCTTAAGGACTTAGTATATCTATGTCCTATGGGGGTCAGGACCCATGAAGACAAGAATACTTACAATTTTATGGTAGCAATTGCTTCAAATCATAGTTACAAGATACCTGTGTCTTAGAGAAGCTTTGAGGAGTTGATAGAAAATTTCCTTAATTTTCTGTTCTGAGTGATAGGTGGTGGTTTCTGAAATAGCTTTGAGGTTGCCTCTGGAGCTCAATGGAAAAGACTGTGATAATCAAACAGTAATATCTACGTGGGCACTAGGGATGTGAAAAGTGGTTCAGTGTGGCAGCGCTTTATTTGTTCAGACTAAGCTTTTTCAGGCAATCTCATCCAACATTTGATGAATAGTCTCTGTAATCATTCCAATTATGATTTTAAAGAGTGGCTTTGTTTCCATTTGTACTTAACTTTCCATTTGTACTTTCCATTTGTATATTTTCTTGATTTTTACTTGTCATTTAAAATATTTTTTCTACATTACATATTTTTGTAGAAAGAGCATATACAATATTATTCTTTCTGATATTACAAACTCTGTTGGTCTCTTTAGTATGAGTGCCACATTTTGCCAATATTGTCTTGAAACAGAAGAATTACTTCTATGTTCTTCAGTTAATAACTAAAACTTAGCGATATGCAAATGTTTCAATTACATTTGTATAAGTTATTTAATTTTATCTCTTATTTACAAGTTTACTTGCACTTAAAAAAAGCTAAAGAAAATTTCTGAAAATATTCATCATTTAAAATTACCTTTTCTGAATAACTGAGGATTCCTCAGTTCAGAAAAATACATGAAAATCTAAGAAAGAGAAAAAATTCAGCATTGTTCTATGTTTTTCACTTCTTTTTGAAATCTTTAAATGTTTGAGTTTCTCAAGGCTAGGCCCTTCTCATCTCTTTCACTGGTTATAAACATTGTTTCCCATGACTTTAAATACTATCTACATTTTCACGACCCTCACATTTACATATCCGGTCCAGGCTACACACCAGTTCTAGTCCCGTTCATCCACCCACCTCTTAGGCAGAGACAACCGTGCACTGAAATCTATGCTCCCCTTTGCACTGTATAAGGTCGTAGCTGGGAAGTGGCACATCCTTTTATCTAGATGTGACTCTCACAATGGAGTGTTAGTATAAGCGTCTTGAATTACTTCCTGGCCAAGGCTTTTAAGAAGTGGGTTTGTCATTTCTGCATTCTGTCTTCTTCTAATCAACTAAGATGAAAGCCAAGATGAATCCTGGAAGCCACATCTTGATAATCATGGCATCCGAGATAACTTTTGAAGCATATCTTCAGTATGTCAGAATTGACATCACTTTATGAATAACTGGTAGGAATTAGACTATCACACTTTCCAGGAACCCTGAGTTAGACTGTTAAATGTGAAAAAAAGGTACATTTTATTCTCATTGAGCAATAATTAGTTTGGTGGCCTAGCTGACATTTGCTAACTAATACATGGCCATATTTACAAGTCAGAAAATAATCGAGAAAGTCCTATGCTGAATTTCAGACTCCCTCTCCCCAAACCTAGTCCTCTTCCACTCTTTCCCATTGCAGAAAAATAATAAAAATAATAATTACTTATTGTATATTGACTATATTTCTGGCAATGTTCTAAGTACACTAAATATATTTATTCTTTTGTCCTTACAACAGCTGTATGAGAGTACTGTTTTTAATTCACATTTTACAGATGAGGCAGGAGAAGTAAAAAAACATCAGATAATACACCAAAGGTCGGCGAGTATGTGTCCACGACAGAAAGCAAGTCGAGGCATAACAGCTGCTTGGTTCATGCTCTTCAACATTTAACTCTACAGCCTCTTTCTGATTTGAGGACAATGCTTTTAACCTCAAATATATTATTTAAAAAACAATCAGAGGAGTTGGAGTCAAGAGAAAATATGAGCAGAAGATAATGAGATGAGGTAAAATTAACACATATAAATATTAACTATATGCTAAACAATACTGCAGAGGGGGATAAAAAACATATATGTATGGCTTTTAGCTACCCAGCTAGTCCCTGAATTACTTAATTAACAAGATAAAGAAAGAAAATGGATTCACACTATTAATAAGGTTGACTGAATGAGTAAATAAAAACTACCCTTTCAAATTTTTAGAGTACTAATACCAGAGAGTATTTTCATTTATTATATTATCTTTAACTATGTTCTTTACCAGATTCCAAAAACAAAATATTTAACACATTTCAAAATATGCAAACTATGCAAAGTCCTATGCATACTGTTAGGAGGCAGCTAAAACAATATAGGTAAGCAAACAGCTCTCTCATCTGGCGTGAACCAGAAGTAGAGTCAGAGTATGCAGGGGAATTGATAGATGGCATGTCTTTCTCTAAATCACTCATGAAAATATTTGTTAATCTGAAGTTTGTAAATGATTTGGAAAGAAAGAGTTTGCAATAGATTTCTCAGAGTAAACACTTGATTATAGGAATCCTTTTTTGCCATTTGCTAATATATATACAGAGATCGGATGGGTGGATGGATGGATGGATAGATAGATAGATAGATAGATAGATAGATAGATAGATAGATGTAAAGGTATATTTTTTCACTTACGCTCAACCCAGAAGATAAAGTTGAAGTCCTCTAAATAAAATTAATATGTTAATTTAGATATTAGTCTTAATAGAATAACAACACCATGACACAGGAATGGTTGGATAGTATAGAAAGATTGGGCTGAAATCATTATCTGTAAATAGTCTTGTTTCCATTCCAATAATCATTCAACAAATATTTTAGTGTTACCACATATTAAGGACTGTTATAGTCACCCAGCATGTACTGGCTTAAAAACAAAGATTCCAGCTCATGCAGCTTCAGCTCTAGACACACAAACAAATAAATGCAATATGTAAGAAAATATATACTATCATAAAAAGTTGTAATTGCTGTGAAATTTTTCAGGGAGTAGAGTAAGGAAAGGATGATTCTGAAGTACTTGGGAGTAGGTGCATATAGACAACGGTATTAAACAGGGTGGATAGGATGGGCTTTATTGAGAAGACAACATTGTGTGCATACACGAACGCAGGTGAGTTAGGCGGGTTTCTGAGGAAAGAGGTAAAGGAAAGATTCTAGGTAGAGGAAACAGCGAGTTCTAAAACCCTAAGGCAGTGACATTCCTGGAACGATCCAGGATCGGTGTGCCTGTACCTGAGCGAAGATGGAGGAGAGCAGTAGTTGAGGTAAGAGAAGTAACGGGAAATAGGGTCTCATCGGTCCTTTCAGGCAACAGTAAGGACACTGGCTTTTACTCTGAGTAAATGGGGAAGAAATTGCGGGGTTCTGAGCAGCTAGGTAGTTACATAATTTGATTTATATTTTAAAAGGATAATTGAGACTGTTCTGTTGACATTGTGTATATGGAGATCGGGATAGAAACAGATCTGTTGAAGTTTTTATAATCATTCAAGAAATAGCTGGTGTCTCTGACCAGAGAGGCAATGAGCAGTAGAATTCTGGATGTATTTTCAGTGTTGAGCAATGGGATGTTCTAATGGATTTTATGTGATATGTGAAATAAAGAAAGGAGTCAACAGAAATTCCAAATCTAGAATAGTGGCGTTGAGAGCGAATGAGATGGAGAAGAGAAATACCCATTATTTAAAATCATAAGACTGATTGGGATCTGCAGGGAGGTGAGTAAATATTCATGGAAAGGAAAGAAAAACAGAGACTGAGTCCGGGAGGATTTTAACAGTTAAAAAAAAAATCCTGGTTACAAGGAAAAATCAACCTAGGAGATTGAACAGGAACAACAAATTAAGTACGAGAAATCCCAAAAGCATATGGTGGCCAGAAATCACAGAAAGAAAGCGTATCATGGAGGAGGAAATGTTTAACTCTGCTAAATTGCGAAGCCAGGTCAAGTACCATGATGGCGGAAGAGTGATCGCTGCTGGGGTGGTCCAGTGAAAGCCAGACTGGAGTGCTCCGAGGGGGAACAGAAGAAAATTGAAGAGGGCGAGTCGAAACCTTTCTTGAGGAAATTTTGCAAGAAAGGAGGACAAAGGAGCAGAGAGCAGTCACTTTAGGGGATCGAGGTGGTTTTTGAAAGTCTGAGAAAATAAAAGCATGTTCATACGATGAATATGAGATCCAGTGTGAAGATGTCATGGGATGACAGAGAGGAGAGACTTTCTAAAGTTCTGTCTCGGAGGAGGCACACAGAACGGGATTTAACGCATAAGTGCTGGGTCTGGCTGTGGACAGAGGCATGGATGTGGAGTCCAGCTCTATCATGGTGCGGCTCTACTGCCCTTGGCTGGCAGAGGGAGTAGGGAGTGCAGGGCTCCATGGGAGTTAATTTGTGGGCTGGCCTATGACTGCCCCCCACATTCCACTGTCCGCAAAGAATCTCATGCCTATGCCTAACTGCAAGCGAGGCCAGAAATCGAGCGGTGTGACAGGAAGAAAGGGGCATGGGTTTGGTGAACAACTAGCCACATTCTCTCACACCTTTAGTTTCTTGGTTCTCAGGGGAAAAAAAAAAATTAATTGTAGGGATTTTTACTGGTTAAGTAACAGAAAAAATGTAATGAATAAAAAAGAAAAAAAGTACATTTATAATACAATCAACCTTAAGATACATCCTAATTTAATCATGTTAAATATCAAAGGGACAATCCTGTGATAATTGCTTATTCTGAAATAATATACTCTACAGTGTCATTTGCTTTTACTTACATCCGAAGAATTATTTTATCAATAATGTGATTTGGGGAATGATTTTGGCTTTTGTGGTAAATTTAGCTTGATTATTCTTTAAATAAAGTTCTCCTAAATTATAGTTAAGGTCAATAAGAAATAAGAGTGCATTAATATTTAAGCGATCATAAGGATATTAAATAGGTTTTTTTCCCTGTTACATGACTGGGTTTTTCTCAAAGGACCAAGGCTTGGATTTGAGCCCAAGTACCCATGCCGTAGGCAAGTGCAGATTAGAGTTAAGGTCAGGGCTGGAGCTGGAGTTCAGTTTAGAGCTAGGGTGGGTATCAAGAGTTACGGTCAGGGTTTCGATTTGACTTTAATGACCTTTAAAAAAATACATCTTCTTCAGTACCTATAGGCGTTAATGTACAATGCTGCACTGGTCTTATTCTGCTGATACCTTTGTTCTAGTCCTATTACCCAAGGAGACAGATCGCCTTGTTGGTGCCAACATCCCATTTTAGTGACACTCTTTAAAACAAAATTTGACTCTGTCCTGCTTTCCTTTAAAATTTCACTCTCTTTGTTGTCGAAATTGAACACATTTCCAAATCTCTGCTGAAATATACCCGAAAACCTAATGTAATTTTCTAGAAATGGCCTCAGACTTTTCCCCTTACATTCAATCTTAATTGCTTTTAATATCTTTTCATTCATAGGATCTGAATCCTCATACTGTGTCAGCACTTCGGCCTTTTTTTCTGAAGGTCTGGCAATCGTCTGATATGTAAATGCAAAACCTGTGTAGCTTTAAAGATTTCATTCGTAGAACAGAATATTCACATTATCGTTTTCTCGATGTTGGGGTCTCTCTGGTGTTGCAAATGTAAAAAGGTTGAGAGAAAAGCGTTTACGCTGACATGTACACCATTACATGAAATAAATAATGCACGACAAATTCTACCTAGAGGAGGGAGATATTAGATAATAAGTTTAAATCCTAAACATATCAAAAACTGAAATTATGCTGTTTCGTAACAAGACTACCTTTCAGCAGATGAGATAATTAAATAGGGGGTAGTTAACCATTTTAAAAACCAGTTCACCTTAGAGCAAATGAAAGAATTTCAGAGTTGGCAGGGACTAGAAAATATTTAGAGCAAGCCCCCATACCTAGGTAGTTATCTCTTGCTCACTGAGGCATGTTCTTTTTGATATCTGAACAGAATAAATGAATGCTGAGAACCCGTAAGTCACATTTGCCTGGCAGCCCTCTCCAAGGAACACGAAGTACTCTGTCAAAAGAAAACTTACAATGTGGGTCTTGGTGGTTTATCCAGAATAACATCTAATTGTGATTTATTTCCTTCAGTCTTGGCCCTTGGTGCCTCTTTTTACAGATGTTTTCAAAATATTGAATTGTTCTAAACTGATTTCACACTCGTTTTATTTCCTTCCACCTTCCAATTTACTCTGCCAAGTGTGACTTTCAGGAAGCTGTTATCACCCCCCTCACCCCAAAATTCCTGTTGAATAAATATGCTTCTAAAGCTCTAAATAAATAAATTTATTTATTTATTTATTTTTTTGTAGCATTTTCGAGCATGTGATAAAAAACTAAGCATAAAGGAAGCAGCAATGGATCACTATCGTCATTTGAATCAGGACCAGTCCTGTGTAACATCGCATGTTGATAGGTTGGCTGTGGGTATTTTCCCTGTATCCTACCTCCTCCTGCCAATTCCAGCTCCAGCACCCGCCCCAGCTGGTAGCTTTCTCACTGCTCATGGCCTCTCACGTGGGCCCTCAGTCAGTGCTGTATAATGTTTTCCCCCTATCTTATCACATCCAATCTCTAATTTCCTTAGGGCATCAGCTACCGTACTGTTAATGGGAAAAAGCCAATTAAATATACTGATACAGATTTCAATGCCTGGTTTAAGAGTAATATGCTTATGTTCTCTCATAAAGCATCTGGTACTGAAAGAATACCATGTTAAAATGATGACAACCAAAATAATGTGTTTCTAAAACTGGATTTTCAGGTAAATTTAAAAAAAAATATTTAACTCCTCTTTAGAAACAATTTAAACTTACAGAAAAGTTATACGAAATCTGTATGGGTTATTGTATACCCTCTATTTTTTATTTGGTTTCCCTGATTTTGCTGCGTCGTGTACTTTTTCATTCTTTTTTCTCTCTCCATATCCCTACATATACATACGCACATGTTTTTTTCTGAACCACTTGAGAGTAAGTTGCATATCATGTCCATTTAATGCTGAATACTTCAGTTTACATTTCCTACAATATGGACAGAAGAAGTGTATAGTTATCGATTTCAGGAAATTTAACGTTGACATGTCTGATCGACCTTCCATATCAGTTTTATCCAATGACCCGATAATGTCTTTATAGCTCTTTTTTTCCCATCCAGGATAGGATCCACGCTAGGATCACATATTTCATGTGGAAGTCATTTTTACAAATCTCCTTTAACCCAGAATAATTCCTTTTGTTGTCTTTTACCACACTGACCGTTTTGAAATTTATCCTACTCCCCTCCTCCCTCCCCCTTTTTTAGTAGAATGTTCCTCATAGAATATTTCTCATGTTGGCTTTGAGTTTTGTTTCCTCATAATAGATTCGATACATTTACAAGGTCCAAGTGGGATATTACAAGCATGATGTTGGTTTCTTCTCAATCTGTCACATCCGGAGGCACACATTGTTTATCTGTCTCTCATTGGGGATTTTTATTTTGATCATCCAGTCAAGATGTTATCTAATTTCTCTTTTAAAGCTATTTTTTTTCTCTTACAACTAATAAATAATTTGTGGGAGACATTTTAAGATCATACAAATATACTACTTGTCATGCAAATCCTTCCAATCCTGTAGTTTTAATGTGCATTGATATAACACCCCAGAACTAGTATTTACTGTAATGGTTACAAAAATGATGACTTTCTAACTCCAGCACTTCTTCTGCATTTACTGCTCAGGAGCTGGCATCCTAGTATAACCTGGAGCCCTTGCGTCTTTCCCTACCTGTCTGTCTCTATCGTCTATCTATATCTTTTTGTCTACTTGTTTATATCATCTCTGCAGACTTACGATGCGTATTTTTCTAAAGGTTTGTAATTTATCACTGTCTTTAGTTGTTTTTATGCTCAACTTACCCAGATTTGACCAACATAAAACATTTCAAGATGGCTCTTGTATCCCTTTAGCCATTAACTATCATTTTGTTTTCCTTTTGTTCTTACATAAAAAGATACTCCAGACTCAAGTCGTATCTTTTTTAACCAAAACCTGATATAATTTCTCCAAGCAGATCTAATTTCTTTTAGAGGAAATGGCGTTAGAGACTATGTGCTCATTGCTACTGGAATGTCTTTGCTTCCAGACAGTCTTCCTTTAACAGGGATAATAAATACATAAATACAAACGAATATATGTATATATTCACAGACACAAGTATATGTGTAGCTATGTATACACACATATACATATTCACACACACATATTTCTAAATGGGTTTCCTTCTTGTTTTTGCTTATTCCCTATATATTTCTTACTTCCTTCATAGTGAGAAATAAAGCTCCTGACACCATCAACATATTTACTCATTTCCTCTATGTAATCTATATCTAAATATTTTCAGAATTGCTTCAACTATATATACATGCTTTTTCATTTTTTTCTTTCACGAAAGTTAGTATACAATAAATGCCTTTATATTTTTATTTTTTTCACTTAAATATATATATCCAGGAAATCTACCCTACGTCAACTCACAGAGCTATTTCTCAGTTTCCTTTATAGGTACAGGCTATCCATTTTGCATGTGTTGTCTAGTTTATTCAAACAATCGCCAATATTTGGTCAAATTGGTAGTTTCCAATATTCTGTCATCACAAATAGTGTCGTAATGAATAATCTTTTGCAGATGTGTTTTCATGTCATTGAAGCTGTATCTTTAGGGTAAATTCCTAGAAGTGAGATGGTTAGGTTGCAGAGGAAATACATTTATATCTATTATGTGAACTCTCTATTCACTTTTTTTGCTCATATTTCAATGTTTCCTCAATTTTAACTGGGGAGACATTTTAGACATGGAAACTTTCTCTGTGCCCATTAACATCTATCATCCATAGATGACAAATTATAATATGGAACTAAAGTTAGTAAGTTTCGGCCTTTATCTTGCAAGTAGGAAAAAAAATTAGGAGCAGTTCTAGGTTGGCTTAATTGCAGTCCCTACGCACTCTAGCTGCACACAAGGATGTCCGTTTTATACCTGCTCATCTGTGTTCAAGCCAGAAGCATTGAGAGTCAGTCATGGTGTTTCTTTAGAAATATGCTCTTCGTTAGCACGTAAGAGACTGTGCTATGCCAGCTATCCATGCGCTAAGTGTGAATAGAGCCCCACGTGTTCACATAAACGTCGAACTTCCATAGAGACTGAAATAATTCCCCCACATATTGTAAGTAGGCTTTTAAGGCCCTTTGCTAAGTCCCTTGATTATTTCCTTTTGCCTGGCCCGTTGGTGTTCTCCTGCAATTACTTTTGATGCTAGAAAGCAATTTTGATAATAGCTCCTAGTTTCCTTCAGTTCCTATTCCCTCAGAGGTGGCTCTTGATTTCAAGTCTGATTATATTGTCTTCTGAAACGTATTATTGAATTTTAATGTACATAGGGAAAAGTGCACATCAGTATATAACTTGGTGAACCTCCACAAGTGTACCAAGCACCCAGCTCAAGAAACAAACTATTCTCAACAGCCCCACACCTCCCTTTGCATCTTCTTCCAGCCATTACCCTCCTACAGAAGAAACCACGATCCACATTTCTCACAGCGTAGGTTTTGCCCGTTTGTGCATTTTGCACGAATGTAAACGTAGCATCCATATATTTGTGTGCATCACGTCTCCTCGTTTTGCACGCACTTCACAATCTGTACCGCTCTCCTGACCCTCAGCTTTTGTGAGGTTAGAAACCTCGCTACTGTCATTGGATTATGCATGCTGACCCAAGGCCCAGCTTGGGTCCAAGTCTGCCATGGACACGTGCATTTGGCATTAGCCCCTTGACATTTCACTCGGCATCCCCAGACTGACTCCGGGTCCGAAGGGAGGATACGCTTTGCTGTCCCTGTCACACCCCAGCCTCCCTCTTACCTCCTTGCTGCTGCAATCTCTACACTATTATCTCCTCTATGAAAGGCCAGAGCTTTCCCACGAATGCCACTTCGACACTTGAACATCGCCTTTCGATTCACACAGGTGTGTGCCACATTTGTCAGTATGCATTAGACACGTGTAAATTGCAAAATTAAACATTATTGCTTATGAAATGTGCACCTAATTATTACTACATATCCCAGTGTCCACCATATCCCATAACTCAGCCCGTCTGTTAACAGATATTGACTAAGCACACTCAATGTGCGAGGGACCGTCCTAGCTGGTGAGACCCAGCATTCAACCAGACGAACAAACTCCTCTGAGACCTTACATGTAATCAATCACCCACTGTCATAGCTTCTTAAATAAGGTATAATGGGAAAAGCAAAGACTATGGGGACATAGAAACTGAGGACAAAACTTGGTCTCTCACCTATCAGGATCCTGTCACAATAGTTGGCTGAGAAAACACTTATCAAGTCAGCACTGGGTGAGGGATAATATTAGTGGTGGTGTTTAAGCTCAGTCAAGCTGCCTGACACCTCTGTATTTCCATTGGATCTGTTGAGAAATAGATTTGATTCTATTAAATAGCCACAGATTTTATATAATTTGAGAAAGAGTTATTTCACAGTAAGGAATGAGTGTGTGTGAGTGTGTATGTGTGTGTGTCTGTGAGTGTGTTTTATTTCATTATCAGTTCCCCCAACTCCAAACCTAAAATGACTTATCTGAATAATGAAATCTTCGGTCTTTGACTAAAATTGAAAATGAATGAGATGGACATTACTGCTTATTTTAAGTAAGGCTAAAATGTAATACTCCTAATCACTATCCCAAAAATAAAACAGTCAAATTATAGATATTTAATCATACACTGACCTTTTTATTTAATAAGTCATGTAAAAAAATGCATTGTATATATCCTCTGGTATCACAATCTAAAATCCTTTCAAAGGAATAGGAAACTTCTGTATTTTTTTCATTCTGTTATCAAATAGTCATTTGTGCCAGGCTGAATATAAACAGCCTGAATAGCTTTATGATAAAGTCACAGTCTTTTTCTGTTGCTCTAAGGCTATCTCACACACAGCTCCATTTTCCAATTTGTATACTGTAACAAAACTGAAAAATACATATGCAGGACAGTCACTGTGAGAATGGAATGAACAACTGTGCTTGCTAAATGCAGAAGATGAATGATGTCTTCGCCCTGGCAACTCAGCTTTCGTATGTGAAATGGTGGGAATGTGTTTCCCAACCTTCTCTGAAGAATTCCGTGAGGGCTAACTAATAATGAAACTCGCTGTCTTCCAATAGATACTATTATAGTCCAAATGAATGAGCAATTAAATCTCAAGATTCAATTGGAACAAGCTGCTTTATCTTTGGGAAAGCTCTTCGTTGACAGAAGAAATGTCTATAATAGTCGAGAATGCACGTTCTCTGGAATTTAGTTTTTAATAAACAATATATCCTAAGGAATTAAATGACATTCATAGTGCCAAATGGTATTTAATTTAGAATAAACTTCTATGTGAGTATGAAACTTGGACACTTTTTAAAGGCCAGATATTTCTCATGGAGTAGGGTGAGGGGTTGGTTTTAAAAAAGCATCTTTGGCTCTTTTACCACACAGGAGAGAATAATTCTGAAAACGTGTTTTTGTTGTTGTTGTTGTTGTTGTTTTGAAGTCTTGCTTGTAAATCGATGAATGCAGAGAATCGTATATAATTAGCATTAACCAATATCTCACAGCATGGCCTAGGCACATTTCCTGAGTTCACGAGGAATGATGTGCTACCCCTCTTAGAAGCTACTGTCTTTCTTATAAGACCATTCCCTGTTCTTCACAGTGTACACAACACTAGCACCCCTGCAGTGATAGCAAACAGGTTTCAATGGTATAACTACATAAAATACATTCCTAATAGTTAAGTGTTACAAGTTGAATCGCATCCCCCTAAAATTTATATGTTCAAGTCCTAACCCCAGTTTCTTCAGAAACTTATCTTGTTTGGGAATAGAGTCATTGCATATGTAAGTAGTTAAAATGAGGTCACAATGGGGTAGATCAGGCCCCTAATCCAATATGACTGGTATCCTTCCAATAAGAATGGTATGATATACCGTCATGTATATGGGCAGCACATTATAGTTAAAAGGTGGTGGTAACCAAGTTTCTTGTGGACTGAGAAAGGAAGAGCTAAAGGGAGCTATAGTGGTAGAGATCACGGGCTAATCAGTTAGGCAGTCCTGGATTCAAATCCCAGCTCCACTGTTAATTCACCGTGTGCTCCAGGAAATGTACGACCTCCTCCATTCTTTAATTTCGGCATCTATGCAATGGGCTTAATTGCCATCATTATCATCACCATTACCACCACCACCACCACCATCATCATCATCATCATCTACATCATTGCATTTACGTTGTTTTGAAGATTAAAGGAGATAAAGCATATCAAACACTTAATGAACCCTCAATAAATATTTGTTAGCTGTTATT
Source organism: Pteropus medius (assembly GCF_902729225.1). Taxonomy (NCBI): domain Eukaryota; kingdom Metazoa; phylum Chordata; class Mammalia; order Chiroptera; family Pteropodidae; genus Pteropus; species Pteropus medius. The sequence goes on from NW_024356333.1 coordinate 3,696,167, forward strand.
ACTTATTAATTGGTACGGGTAGATTTTTCTGAACTACTCTGCTACATCGCAGGAAAGTTTTACAGACTTCACTACAGCTTCATATTAATATGATTATAAACATTTAAATGTCAATTATGATAGAACCATTGTCTCATCAAAATATATCAGTGACATTCATGGGAGAAATGCAGATGTTCACCTCAAATAATCTTTTCATTTGGAAGCACGGTATAATTTTCCTAGATGCTAAGTCTAGATGTGTAAGTCTATACTTTATTCCTTCTCCAGGCTCCTGAAAAGGCATTGATGGTGACTGGGTGGACCGTTAGGACAGGCCATCAACAGGACATCTTTTTTGCCAGAATGATAATACGGTCTATAATTACGCTTGCTTATTCAAGCAAACTAAATTTATTTGCCAAGACATTTTCACATTCTATTAGTTCTTTCTCAAAGTCAACATTGACTAAATTAGTTACTTGGCTAAATTGTGTACATAAGTGACACACATAGTACAGATATCTTCACAGTCACCAGGGGCACAAGCATACTGAAAGTTGCCCAAGATAACCAGGCTTTTGTTTATAGTCATTGCCCTTATAATTAGATTTGTCATTCCCAAGAATAGATCTATCAACTACCTACTCAATGCCTTTAAGCCACTTTGAATATAGTGTTCTATAATTATTAATGGTAATAATAATGATAAATAATTAGGGGGTGACATAAGAGGGAGATAAGAAGATGAGCCTATATTTATGGTGCATTGTTCTAAGCAATTCGATTAATTTATCTTATTCTCATAAAAACCCCATAAAGGTAGATACCATTTTATCCCTTTTACAGCTGAGGAAACTGAGGCCCATAAATGTTGATTAACATGGTTAAGTGTTCACAGTTGCTAAGTGCTAGAGCAGGGTTTTGATATTTGAAGCCCAGTTCTGGAGCCCCTGCCAGCTTTTTCTATAAGTATTGTGCATGGAATCAAATTGTTTCCATTTAGTCAAAATAAGCAAGTGGCCATTATAGTAATGGTGCTTCTTGCTAAACCAAAAATAGGTATTTGGCTCCATACCGAGTGTTGGGGTCCGTGTGCCTGAATCTGTGGCTGAGATTTAAGGAACACCATGCCTCTCAGCTTTAGCCCGTTTATCTTCAGAATGAGGTACTTCGATTCAATTGTACACTCTTAAACATCTATTCTGTGCTTGGCAGTGAGCTCTGTCCTGTGAATGTTACAGAGATGTGCCCTAGAAGACTGCATAAACTCAAATGTTATTCCATAGTTGAGTATTCACACGCTATGACTTAAACATTACTGATTTAAAGGATATGATTTCAGAGTTTTAAAGAAAGGTCAGATTTTTATTTATAGGGTCACAGTGGAGATCTCAGGAAAGACATGGTTATTTCAGCGTCTCACGATCCATTCCTACTTATTTCTGTAAGACTCATCTGCTAGGAATGTCTTCCTGCTCCTCTTTTCCCATGACCAACTCCTTCCCTACCTAGCCGACAATACTTAGTTCCTTAAGAAGCCTTTGCTGACTGTGACCTCCAACCACCCTGAACGAGGCATTTGTGCATGTGCGTTCCCAGAACAGCCCGTGCAAGCCTCTATCAGTCAGGACACGCAGAGTCATACAATATAATTACAGATGTGTACGTTTAGCATTACCCTGGTTTTTCTGCCCCTTGAAGGCGGTAACCTTGTGTGTGTGTTTATCTCCAACCCTTAGTAAAGGGTAAGTGCTCAGCAAGTGCCTGTTTATCAAACCGTATCCTCTTTGCAGGATAGGTTGGTCTGCAATTTGCACTTTGAATTCTAATTCTTCTAAATCTGCATTCTGGTTTGGAGACACAGGGGCCAATTCTCATTCTTCTTTCTCATGAGATCGCCTCAAATATTGAAATCAACACATTCTCTCTTTGACATGTATGTGAGTCACCTGTGAATACTGTTCAAATGCAGATTTGGAAGGTATGGGGTGGGTCCTTGAGAGTCTGCATTTCTAATGAGCCCCTGCTGATGCCACTGGTGCACAGATGTACTCTGAGTATCTGACACTCAGAGGGGCCTCTCCATCCCCAGGCTTTCTGCTTTTATGGCTAACCAGCTTTATAGTAACGCCCCTTATCCACGGCTTGCTTTCTGTGGTTTCAGTTACCCGCGGTCAACTGTGGTCTGAAAATCTTAAATGGAAAATTCTGGAAATAAACAATTCGTAAATTTTAAGTTGTGCACTGTCATGAGGACTATGACGAAATCGCACGTGACTCTGCCTCATGTCTCCCAGGACGTGAATTGTCCCTTCGTTCGGTGTCTCCATGCTACACGTGGGGAGCTCCCCGCCCGTTGGTCACTTAGTAGCCTTCTCAGTTATTAGATCAAATGTCACACTATGGCAGTGCTTCATTCCAATAACCCTTATTCTACTTAATAATAATGGCACTGAAGTGCAAGAGTAGTGATGTTGGCAGTTCGAATATACCAAAGAGAAGCCACAAAGTCTCTCCATTAAGTGAAAAGGTGAAAGTTCTTGACTTACTAAGGAAAGAAAAACAAATTGTATGCTGAAGTTGCTAAGATCTACGATAAGAGTGAATCTTCTATCCGTGAAATTGGGAAGGAAAAACAAATTCATGCTAGTGTGCTGAGAGAGACCACGTTCACCCAACTTTTATTAGAGTGAACGGTTATAATTGTTCTATTTTATTAGTTATTGTAGTTAATCTCTGACTGTACCTAATTTGTAAATTAAAATTTATCATAGGTATGTATATATAGAAAAAAAATGTAGTATACATAGGGTTCAGTGCTGTTTGCAGTTTCAGGCATCCACTGGGGGTCTTGGGATGTATTCCCCGCAGATAAGCGGGGGACTGCTGTAATCTGTTTTAGCTAATCCTTATAAGCCTGTTCTATGGTCTGCTTATCTTACTCTTTTCAATTACTCTAAGAAAACATGGAGGAGGAATGTAGAAAAAAATGAGTTATTTATTTTCCTTGATCTCTAAAGTTAATAAAAGTGAATTCACTAACCTAAGCCTAATGGAAGGATTATAGTCATAGTTTCACTGAAGTTTAATAAAAACACCGATCTGAAAGAACTATTCAGATGCGGTTTGTACTGTGATGCATTGGACTCTATGTGACAATAGGATGATGATTCAAATGACATAAATTAAATTCGCATTCTGAATTATATTTAACATTTCAGGCTAGAAGCACAGATGTAATACAACACACATGTCGATATGCTAATACAGAAAAGCTATCATAGAATGAAAGTAGATGGCTATTTTGAATTTTCAAAGAAATCTTCAATAGTAAAGCATCTAGAAGTCACACTTTTATAAAATCTAATAAAAGTCGAGTGGTAAATATGTTGCCGGGCATTTTTCTAAGCTCTTCATGTGGTTTATTAATTTAATACCTGTGGTCTCTATTGAGATAGGCATTGCCAAGGTAAGCGAAGTAAGTACTGTTATTGGTTGCATTTAGCAGATGAGGAAATTTAGGCACAGAAGGGTTAAGGAATCTGCTCAAAGGTACACGGATTCTGCGAAGGAAGCTTGATGGCGGGTTTACATGGTCTGATTCCAGAGCATATCTCTGAGCAGCTACTTTTGCTGCTTCTCGGGGCCTATGGTGCTACAGCAGCAGGTTCCCCGCACTACGAATGCCTCCATGTAGGCATCCTAGTGTTTCTCTAACTTCCACTAAGTCATCACTCGAGCCAAGCGGAGACATGCATCTTAAATGAAGGGCTGAATATTTTATTTGAAATATTTGTAGGTACCTATCTATTAATATTTTGTAGAAATCTTCATTCACTCAGAGTCATTTAGTTTCATGTCACCTAAATTCAACCTTGATCTGGTAAGAAAAATAGTAGCATTTCCATTATTTGAGTCCAGAATAAAATGAGCACCTGAAAATATCATTATACATATTGAGAACCCCTCCTCTTCCAGAGAGTTCGCCAAGCATCCAAATGCACGTAAAATTTTTAAAACGATTTCACATATCCTATTTTATCTCAGATGAAAAATACACTAGACTGTGAAGAATTGTATACTATATTTTTATTGCCTCTAAGAAACGTTATCGTATAAGATTAATCATTTTCCTTTACCTAACAGTGTATGCCAACAATATATTCATTATTATGAATAACATCGTATTTTATCTTCAAGTTTCTGGAAAAAAATAAACACATAACCATGTTGTTTAGAATGGTTTGATATATTTGTATATGTATAGACCATTGAGTGACTCACAAATTGACATGAGACATAATCTCATGATCTCTTAAAATGAGAATCTCACAATACAAGTGTGTATTTAGAAAGGTGATCAAAATTCACAAGTAGAGGCATTACAGTATGTATATTCACTCAACTTATTAAAATTGAGACTTTTGAAATATCACTCCTTTACTGTAAACAGTAAAATCTATTTCAGAGAAATAAAAACCTTATTATAAATTCACCTTGGAAATTATTTTCCCTTATACAAGCCCTAAAGATTTTTACCCCATTTATATTAAGGGTTATTTTAGAAAGGGTTTAATACAGATTACTCAGATGTATTTTATTTTTCAATAAGCTATCTATAACATATTTTTAATATGCCTGCCAGGTCCTTTCTTCAAATGACTGATTACAGCCACGGTGCAGATGTACACATAAACGAGCAAGGAAAATTCCTATCTACTGCTGAAAACCATCGCAGCAGTGTTCTCAATGAAATAGAGGATTTTATCATCTGATTGGAGGATACATGAGCAAGAGATCAGGACGGTGGGTCTTTCCTAGTTTCATACGCAGAAAAAAAATTCTAGAACTCTTTGGAAGAATCTATTGAACCGTGAAACAGTGATGGTTTACATTTATAACTGGGACATATTTTTAAGTGATTTGGAAAATTAGTGCAACCGCTACAACAAATGGTTGAAAGGATAAGACAGAATGATCCATTCATTTTTAAACAGCACCCCCTTATGTGGCTCATTGGACATGTGGCTGTCATTATGGTAACAATTTGTTACGAGCACTGCAATGACACTTGGCATGGAGCTAGCTCTACCCGCCATGCCTCTAGCCCAGCCTGCACCACATTGTCTGTCAGTGGTGACTGCATTGTCAACTGGAAAATGTGCCACAGATCTGTCCACATCCTGCTTCTCACTTTAAGTCATGCTTACTTCATCTAAAATATTTTCAGATATTTTAAATTATGAATAAGAGTAAACAGAGGTAGATTGGACCTGGCAAGGATAGAGGGGGACTGAGAAAACCTGAAAATTATCATAACATACTATTACCACTAAAAAAAGTACTACACTAGTTTTGTAGAATGCTTCTAAGATAGGCAACTAATAACACGCACGTTGCTAAATCTTTGTAGCCTGCAAAACTTCATTTAAATCTCTCAATAAACGTTAAGTCCCATTTCCCAGATTAGGAATTGGAGGCTCAAAGTGACTTCTCCAAGTTTACAAACCAAACAAATGAACCTAGATACTTAAATTCAGACCTTTTGAATGCACATCTTGGATTTCACTTGCCAAACACCTGGTTACAGGCTAACCCAGGAAGATATATCCAATCAACCAATATTTACATGACAAAAGTTCCCAAAATAGAAAGTAGAGAACATGTGTTCCAGCTATTGGCTTGATATCCAGAAAGTCAAAGAATTTTTTAATTTAATATTGTTACTATTTAATATATATAACACTATATTAATAAATAGTAACACTAAATAGTAACACTAATAAATAGTAACACTAAATAGTAACACTATTTAATATTGCTTAGAGATTATGAACTTATATTTTATATTCTTGGTAAGTATCTAACCATGTAATTTAAAACATTTCTGTCCTGTGGGATTTTCCATCTAATACATTCAGTGGTTACTGATCACAGTCTGATACCTGCCAACCATTCACAAAAGGGATCAAAACTTTTAAAAGTAATTAGGAATATATAAGCATTTTCTTATCTTTTAATAAAAACATGTTTAAAAGAGAAAGAAAAACTATGTTTAAGTTACAAGTACATTTATAGTCCTTTACTATCCTACAAAGCAAGAGTGGTAATGTAAAGAAAGAATTCGCTATTAATATTCTGATATCCTATTTTGGCTCCAAATATCTGCATTTAAAAAACAGTAATTGAACTTTCTCTTAGCAAAAAACTGCTAGAATTCTTGTTTAATGTAATGCTGAATGGACTATTGATAAGAAATGCTTATACAGAATACTTTGTCTCTCTCCAACAGATTATACTTAGGAAACCTGAAAACACTTCATGAGAAGTAAGCAAAGTAGAGTTTGTGAAATACGTAAATGTAATTTTGGAGGAGGGAGGCGGTTTTACACAGTAAAGAAATTCTAAATAGAAGGAAATGACATTGTAGATAAAATATAAAGAATTCTATTATGCTTAGTATTATCAAACAGAAATGAGAAGATTTCATTAGTTAAGCACATTTAGCAACTCACATATTTGAATATTAAATATTCAGATAAAGCATTCTTCAGGAATATTTTCAAGAGTCTTTCTCATTCCATAGACAGATTTCAAAGTCAGATTCATGACTTTAAAAATCTTGTGATACTGTCATAATTTCTCATCTACATGAGTTGTTCTTTGCTTATTTCAACATATTATCCAATGGTCATAAAATAATTGAGAAACTCCACAAGGGTATTTAATGTGAACATTATAATAAAATCAGTCATTTTGTCCATTTCCCCTGCAATTATGAAAGAATAACCATTGGCATTTGTTGAAAACAATATTCAAGTGATTAAACTTACATTACTTTGCATTCTTCTCAGGTAATCAATCATCTTAGGAATGCATGGTTTCTCAGTGTTGTCTATACATCAGAATGATCTGGGTTGCTTTAAATTTCCAGTGCCCCAATTACAGCTTAGACCACCTAAATCCAAAATCTGGAGGTGGGACCCAGATATCCACATATTTTAAAGCTGTTCTAGGTTATTCCATTGTGTATCCAGGGTTGAAAAACACTTTTCTATACATCATCCCTGAGACTTTGAATTATCTTATAAAGAAAAACTTTCCATGGAGGCATTTCCTCCACTCCTTGCTTCCTTACACATCACAAAAGACAAATGTTCTTACCATACAATCATGGCTCGATAGAAATTATTTCTAAAGGACGACTGTGGCATCATACTTTTTATTTGGGACATTATATCCTCATTTCACATGACAGTTACTATCATTGGATGCTGATGTGGAAATGGCCACCTATCCAAGCTAGTGTAACCATGGAACCAGCTCAAACTGGTTTTATCCTGCTTCTAACAGGATACTGACTTGCTTTTCAGAGACAACAGACCAAAACCACGAGTTATGCAGCCGAAGCCTGTGAAGAGGAGGGAACTTTGACCTCCAGCGGCAACCAGAACCAAAGTCTTGTCTCCCTCCACAGAACCCAAAGGACCGGGACATGAACTGGAAGCTGAACACTGGAACCCTTTCCGAGGCGAAGGGTCTGTTGTCCAGGAAGGTCTGATGCTGAAGCCCCTGACTTTATCTTACCATAAAGTGGCCAAGTTCCGAAGCCCTCCAGTTAACACCTGCCCTGCCAGAGCTTCCGCATACCAGCCTGTTCCCCTAACCCCTTAAAACCTGCCTTGAACCCTGGGTCAGGGAGACAGATTTGAGCCTGGCCTCCTGACACCTTGTGAGTTAAAATTAGCAGTAAAAGCTTTTTCTTTTCTCAAAAGCCAGTGCCACAGTGTTGGCCCCTATATGCATCAGGCACCAGGCCCTTGCTTCACTCCATATGCCAGAAGCTCTAAACTCTGGCTACTCACAAAGAGCACCTGAGACTTTAAAACATACATTCTCCAAGAGTAGATCCTGATCAGGTTAAAAATCCTCAGCAATCTTCTTAATACGGTAAAAAACATAATTTAAAATGTGAAATTCCTCCTGTTTCTCTTCATTTTTCTTCTTGTTAAGTACTGATGGCTTTACTTGATTTTGGTTATGGCTACTTTTTAAAACAAACTAAAATAGAGCCCTCAAAAGTTAGTATTTTAAAATAATTTATTCAAGTGTGAATATTTGATTGAATTGAATACACATAATTTTCCAATGTAACAGATATTTTAGGATTAAATGGGTTAAACTTTTAAAAATTTTCCTCTCATAATAAAAGAAAAAAAGTGAACATAGATCTGTAATAATTTCCTATAAGATCCTAAACCACTCTTATAAGAAATTTCTTACCACATATCTATTATTTCTTCATAATTTCAATATTTTATTCAAATGGAAGATCTCTATTTTTAAAAGTGTTATCAATATCATTAATCTAATTTCTACTTAAATGATTCTGGTTTAATGGGTCTAGGTATGCCTGGCACCCGTATTCTTTAGAGCCTCCTCAGGTCATTCAGATGCATAGCCCAGACTGAGACCCATTGATTGCCCTAAGCTTTGGATAGAAACAGCCATCTGAGAAAAGGAGTCTTCAGTCAACAAGAATGAATGAATGAATGAATGAACAAATGAATAAATAAATAAATAGCTTCCTTGAATATTTTTAATAGATAAATATTGAAAAGTGCATATACCCCAGAGAGAGTAATATTTAAAAATAGTTAGAAATGTTTGGGAGGGGATGCTCAGCGGGGCGCCTGATGTACTCCAGAGCTATGGCTTGTCTTCCATTTTCTTCTTCCTCTTTGTTTTATTTTTTTTTTTAAGAAAACCATTTTTCTATCTTACTTTTCTCTCCATATATAAGTGGTCAGTAACTACTGAGTGGTGCTTCATCTAAACAGGCCTGGATTGAAAACGGGACTGGCTCCTAGCAAGAAGTCGACCGTGTCTTTGTCTTTCTGACAATGACTCACCCAGATATTCCCGTCTTGATGATAGGGTTTCCAGTTTCTCCCCGTGTCACTGTAGAGCATGCGGTATTGGGTCACCCAGTCCGAGCTGCTGTATCTTCCCTGGGTTGCAACGGCGCTGATCTGCTTCCGATTGCCAAAGTCAACCTGAAGCCATTGATAATGGTCACTGTCAGATGGAGACCATCCTCCAGCACCTGAAGAAGGTAGAGACAAGAAGAGAAAATAGATATTTGAAGTTAAACTTCTATAACTGACAATGGATTATTCGTCATCTTTTACTTGGCATCGACAGTGCTCTATTTCACAGATACATTATGAAGTGTCCTTTACAGATGCCACTGAGACTTCAACTAACAGTCTTCCAGCTGGGTAACACTGACACTCTAACCTCTTTATGGTGTAATTATGTGCTCGTTTTCTCCAGAGCAAATGTCTTCATAATTCCTCAATTAGCCCTTATTAGTACATGTCAAAGTATAATTGGCTGAGGTTTGATCAATTTACTATGAATTCTTCAACCAAAAATCACAAGGAAAAATATGTAACAATCTATGAATTCCTCATGTATAGATTATCTTTTAGCAGATTATAAATGAAACAAAAAGAAATATTACACAACTCTAAAATATATATGCTTTAAAAAGTTTGGAGTTCAACAGATACTAGCAATTCTTAAGATGAAGTCTAATCTTACATTCAGCCCTTGTATTCATGAGAACTAAGGAATATAGTAGATCAGGCAATGTATTTACTAACACTTGCGAGATAAACAACCAATGACTCTTGATAATCACATTTCTAGGAAACTAATTTGAGTTATTAAATGAAATGAAACTTCTTTTGGTAAAATATGATAAATGGCAAATAGCAAGAATGCAAAAATATTTATTAGAAAAATAGAACTAATATAGAACAAAAAGACTCTTAATTTATAGCACTGTGTAAAATAACTATGGTCGTACATAAATACATTACAGAAAATATGGCATAACGCTTAGTGCTAACAGGCAATATAATTTTTTTGCATAAGTTTGGCCACTAATAGAAGTAAATAAGAGAAAAATATTCCATAAATTATCCATTTTATGGTACTCCAAAATATGTGCATCACTTTTCAAATAATGAATTTAAAGCTGACAAACTAATTTATTCAGTGAGGACTAAGCTAATAAAAATGATTTTGTAAATCATCACATTTGTAGCATTCTTTTAATGATATTTATATGGCTTATTTCTGCTTTCAGCTGTTAGAAGAGCTCTCCCACCACAAAAAAATTATAAACCTGACAAAATATATAAAATTACCCTTTCTACGTTTTGGACAACAGACAGTGCAGGACCCTGATTCATGAGAGAAGATAAACAAATGAGGTGAGCACTGCCAGCCTCCTGGCTTTCTGCCTGGTTCACGTTCTGGATCATGGCACATGGGAGAGTATCCCAAACAGAAACCACAGCATCTCTGAAATGGAGCCAAATCAGAATCAAAGCTATTGAGGAAAAGAATTTATGGGACATTGTACTAGAGAAGGGGCAGCTGTGCAGAGAAAGCACTCTGGAAATCTGCATAGGATTGCCTAAGAGTCTCCGCAGTTCAAACTCTGGGTGAACACCAGACTGTGTATTTGCAGACCAAGACTCCATAAGGCCAGGTGGAAAGAGTTCTGAAGTGAACAACCACCAGAGGATGCACAGGGCTGGGACTAATTTGATTTCACACTAGACAAGATTGAGAGAACTTGATGAACAACCTTAGGCAGTCATGAGAGATCTCAGAAAGGGATTAAAATGTTTTTGTTTTTTTGTTTCCTGAAACAAGGCTACTCTAGACACATCTGAACAAAAGTTGGTAACTAACCTAAAAAAAAAAAAATCAATCTGACTCATAAATAAATTAACTCCTTGCTCAAACAAAACCATGGAAGGCCATGAAAGATTAGAAACTCAACAACATAGCATCCATAATGTCCAGAATAAAAATTTTAAAAAGTACTAGACACTCGACGAAGTAGGCAAATATGAGTCCTAACCAGAGAAAAATCAGTCAATAGAAATAGATTGAAAAATGACAGAGATGATGAAATCAGCAGACCAGAACTTTAAAACAGAGATTATAAATTAGTTCCAGTATTTGAAAGACAATATAAATATCAAAGAAACAAATATGGAGAAAAGAAATAACGAAAGAGAACAAATGGCAGTTTTTGAACTGGAGGGGTCCTCACGGTCTCAAAGTCCCCTGCAGAACTGGTTGAAGCCCCCTTTGCAATTACATTGTATCTTGACTTCTCCCTCAGCCTGGTTCCTCTTCATTCCCTTCCCTTCCCTTCCACAGGTCTCACCCCGCAAACACTCCCTAATTAATCCCTAGTGCTCTTCTCCATCTCGGAATTTGCGTCCTGCGGAATCCAGTCTGTAATACCTCCTGAATCACTTTGCTCATAATCTGCTCACTAACTATATGAGTTACTTGTCTTTGCTTTGTATTTTGTGGCCTTTTATATGCTATTTTTTTTGTGTGTGTTTTAGTATCTAATAGTTCTTATAGTCATATATTATCCACATGCCTATTTTACCCAGAATTCCGTAAAATTTTGGAGGAGCCATAGGTAAATTTCTGGGATGACAATGTACCCAGTCATCAAAAGGTTATAAATTTATTTTCCTATCTGTTCAATATATGGTTCCAAACTTGGGAGAAATTCTATAGTTAATTGTGTATAAAGTTCTATCTGTGAGTTACTAAAAGCAACAGGTGGTTTGATCATTGAAATAAACAAGCAATTATTACAATGAGTAAAGAGAAGAAAATATGTACAATTGTTTGTTAAAATTTAGAATATTTTCTCTAACTAGTCCTGCAAAAAAAAAAAATTCAGAATAAATTTTCTTAAATTACCTAATTTTTGGTGTATTACAATTTTTTCAATATGGAAGCAATTAACATACAACTATTTAATTCCATTGATCTCATCACTAAAAAATTGAATTTACTGACATCTCTAAGGGAGGCAAAAACTTAAGTGAAGTAAAAATATAAGTTAAAACTTATTCCTTAGTAGAAGTGGATATGGAGAGAATAGTGAGTAACCTCAAGGGGAGGGCAAATGTCAGGCTTTCATGAGGAGCATGGTAGAAAGATCGATGAGAAGTTTCTTGTTTCTCTTTGATCTATCAAGCAATGTAATTTGGGGAAGTTGATTACTTTGTTCATTTGGCTTGTGAAATGTATAACCTCTATTGATCCAAGGATTAAGAATGATAACCCTTCATCAACAAAACCTTAGGAAAATGATACATCAGAGAGTAGAAGTGCTCCCCAATATATCGGGGGGTGTAGAAGAGGGCAAACGTGTTCCCAGTGGATATTGCAGTAGCTCGAAGGGAAAAAAAAATGGAAAGTTGAAGAGGAGGTAGAGGAGGTGGTGATTTGTGAATAGCAGTAAACTCTAAGAAGATCTAAGAACTACTCTTATCTAGAAATAACAGAACCAACAATATCTAGTAGAAAATTAGATATAAATTCTTAGAGTGACTTGAAAGATGTGTACTATATAGAACTTTTAATACTCTCTAAACAGTAAGGATATTGTGTTTTCTCTCTCACACTCTCTCCCTCTCCCCGTCTCCTTCCACCTCCCTCTACCCCTCCCTCCCTTTCTCTCTCCTTCTCTCTCTCACATACACACATCCCTCCTCCTGTGCGTGTACACATATGTGTGCGTGCACGTATATGTGAACTATGAAGATACATAGTGTTTGTCTTTTAGACACTCACTCTACTGGGGTACTTGAGTGATAAATTATAACTCAAGAGAATCTGGAGAAGTGGCTGAAACTAGCACTCTATAAACTTAGTGATAACTTATCATTATAATAGCCATTTCTGCTGTGTAATTTGTAAATTAGCACCTCTGAGAGAAAAAAGGGAACTTAGTGGGTGGTTCAAGAGAGAACATGGAGCTTCTTTTCTAGTGATAAATGGCTCCCGTGTAGACACTAACTGGGCGGGTGTTACACCACCAGAGACTATAAGCCTCGAGTCTTAAATGTTTTTAAAGGTAGAAAAATTTTTAATTAAATATAGAACTATTTTTAATAACTAATTGAGATATATGTATCAGATGAGAAGAATACATTGAAAAAGAGACTTTCAGGCAAGATGGTATGATGAGTTCAGGCTTGGTGGCCTCCTTCTGCTCTAAATACATAAGATTTTTAGATAAGATAGATAAAAAAGAAAATTGAAAAAACATTGCCAGGATCAAAAATAAGATAAATTATCTCCATGCACGAGAAATGCAACCCAAATGCAAAATAACGAGTAGGACCGAAGCCGAGGCCTGCTGGAGTTGGGGTCTGGGAACACACAGAAGAAGAGGGGCATTTGGCTCCTGGGGAATACTGGCGAATGCAAGTCTACTGTGTGTGTCAGAGAAAGGAAGTGTGGGTCAGGGAGGAAAACCAGGACTAGCTTAGGACCAACTTACCTGAAGAAAAGAGGCTGAAACAGCTACTACTGACTTGGAAACCTGGCTTATATGAAACTATTTACCCAAAGAAGTTAGAAAGCAGGCATATCTGAGCCGAGGAAAGGGACCCACTGGCTTGTCCCCTAATAACACTGCTAGGCAAAGGCACCGGGTCATCCATGTAAGATGTGTTTCTGGATCGGGAATCTGGGACGCTGAATAGAGAAAGTCACAAAACTATATATAGAGCAGAAAAGGAGTTGGGATGGAGGAGACATTCTGGTTGTCAGAATAGTGTACAAACTAGACTTTCAAATCAGCAGGAAAAAAAAATGCTATAAAAGTCAGTGAATAAAGTCAAAAGTTCCATGCAAATTAACTCTAGATGTACAGCAATTGAGGGCCAGTGGAAATAGATGTTTTAGGTTCTCGAATGTATGAAATAAGTAATGCCATCCATTAAAAATAGCAGTAATGATCAGATACAACAGGGAGAAATAAAATATTTATAAAAAGATCCAAAATGTTATCTTGGAAATAAAAAATATAGTCATTGATAGAAAAATACCTAATCTGAGGAAAATTCACAAATTACGAATTACCTCACAAATAACCCCTCAGCTGAAAGGTAATATTGAAGGAATCATACAGAAGTCACCATAGAAAATACAAAATATGTTAGAATTCAAGAACATCTGCTTCCAACTAAGATGGATTATCAGGAATTTAATTTACTCTCCCATGTGGGGGGGGCGGGAAATAAAACAAAACAGACAAAACATTTAAAACAATGGTTTGCAAGATATAAGATATGAGGCAACAAAGGGCTATGATCCTTGACTTTTAAGACATAAATGAGGTGAGTCTCACTTCCCCAGCTGCCTGTCTTGAGAGAGTTTCCAGTTTGAGACACGGGAAAAAACCCAGGGAGAACCTGGCAGAATCGTCGACTTGAGAAGATGGACCTGTGAGCTGGGGAGACTAAGGTGGCTGGAGGGAGAAGCCAGGCATGGAGCTGCATGGGGGGATAGCGCTCAAAAGCAGCAGGGGCCCTTGAATCTTCATCTGAGTAGTGATTAATGAAGAAACTACTCATCCATAGCTGGGCAAAGAATTATCAGAATGGATGAAGGTACTGATGCTTTGTACTACTTACTACATAATCCTACCATTCCCCGCTCTATGTATTTTTCCAAGAGAGAGTGAAGTATGTGTACATATAAAGTCTTGCACATGATGTTTCTAGCAGCTTTACGTGTAATAGCTCAAAGCTGGAAGCAACCCACATGTCCATTAGCAGATGAACTGATAAACATGTGGTATATATGCAATAGTAGAATACTATTCAGCAATAAAAAGGAATGGACATCAGTACACACTACATAAAAAAAGGTGCATACTGTACAATTCCTTATATAAAACTCTAGGAAATGCAAACTGATATATAGGAACAAAAGCAGATCAATAATTTCTTGAGGATGGGGACAAAGAGGGGAAAAAGGAAGGGGTTACAAAGTATTAAAAGAAAACGTCTTGGGGTGATGGATATATTTATTACCTTGATTGTGGTGGTGCTTCCATGGGTGTATCCATATATAAAAAGACCAAATTGTACCATTTAAATATGTACATATTAGTGTACATCAATAAATCTGTTAAAATGTGTGCGAGTAAACAGATATGGAGGATAAAGGGGGAATTTCAACGATAAATCTAAGAAGTTCTAGAATAAAACTAACACGCGATATACACATTTGAAGTACTGACCAAAACTTTTTCAAAATTGATAGATAAACTTTGAAAGACATAACTCAATTAAAAAGGCCCTCTGAACATTGAAAAGCTTATGTAATATGAGCATATTATGAAAAATGTATTATGAGGTACCAATGAAAACTAGTCTAAAATAATGACATTGATGAAATGTGTCATTAAAAAATAATATTTAAGCATGCAATTGAGAATTATCTCATCGATAAAGAAAAAATAGCTGGCATCTTAAGAAGTGTTAAACGTTGCTTGCTAATGAGCTCAGATTTTATTTACAATGCGACATACACAGCTAGAAGGTGCGGTATGTGACCCACCTACAAGAAGTAGGATAAATGAGCTTCAACCAAGTGTAGATACTGGTTGATTAGAAGTAGCCAGAAAAGAGAGCCATGGGCATTAATTAATTAATGTCAGTCAAGAGCTAGAAAAGCAAAAGTGGCAGGGCCACTGTCATTACTGAAATGTGGATAAATTAATGCTTATATAAAATAAAGTGGAAACAAGAGAGCATTCAAGAACAGAAGAAAGAAAATGTGATTTTTATCAGATATCGTTAGGTAACAGGAAGACAGAACGGCTCATCTCCCATTTCTACCCCCTCCAACAAGGCCAACTGCTTTCAAACACTTCTAGGAGTAGGAGAACTTCTCAGTACAGGAAATTATTTCCCAAGACGAGTTAGGACATAATCAAAGAGGCATACTGCTTTAACTTTTTTGAAATATTCAGATTATATCCCAAAGGACTGGCATTATTCATAAATGTAACGTTAGCTTTCTTGAATATTTATCAAAGGAGCTGCCTAGAAAGTAAAGACCACTCAAAAGAACAAAAACAAAAACACTACAAAATTTACAAACAAGGGACTTAGTAAATCTATAAAAAATAGACAAGAAAGCACTTCTTCAAAATTTGGTGTGTGGGTTATGAACATTTAGAGTAAAAGAGAAATGGGGATTGATGGTACTAGGGATGGTGTTGGTGGGTTATAAGGATTTCCTTTTTATGATCAAGTTCTTAATTAACAGAACACAATAAATTCTAAAGCTGTTATCTCCAACTTAACTTTAGCAAAGCATTCGGCAATACCTCTGGTAGGTATAAATTGGTAAAATGTGATCTGAAAGATAACAGTTTTAGGTCAGTTCAAAAATGGTTAATAATTATGCCCCAAATATATTGATTAATGACTATGTCAACTTGAAGACAGCTTCCTAACGATGTGGCACAGGCTTTCTTCCCGTATGCTGTCATTTTTAATAATTTTATTATCGAAGGCATGAAAGACATGCTTATGAAATTTGTCAATTATATAAAGCTGGAAAAGAGACCTAATAGGATAACTGAATTATGATATAGATTGTTTTTGACTGGCTGGAAACCTAAGCCCGCACTAGCACAGTTTGTTTTAATGTCAACAATAAACTAAGATGCCCATTTTGAACAAATTAATCATCAACTTCATGATTAAAGGTGCATAAGCATAAGGTTTAGAAACAATTAGAAAGCCTTAATTTACTTTATAAAGAATACAGTGTTGGAATTATGGCATCTAACTATAATACTATATTTGCAGTATTACATTCAAAACATTTCTGGTGCGTTTTTATTAAGACTTTACATATACCCACAAAAATAAACATATAGTATCAGGAATTATCACAAAATGAACATAACGATGTCATCACCACACAGATCTATAAAGAAATCATTACCAGCAACCCATAAGCTCTCTTTGCATCCTTTCTCAAATATGCTCACCTCTTCCTCCCCAGTGAACGGCCCCAGAGATTCATCCATGTGGTTGCATGCAGGAGTAAGTTGCTCATTTTTGTTGCTAATGTTATGTGGTATAATATGCTACTCTCTATCCATTCTAATGTTGAACATGTGGATATTTCCAGTTTGGAGCTATTATGAATAATGCTGCCATCAACATTTCTGTTCGTGTTTTTGAGCACCTCTTTATGCATTTCTGTTGGGTATATGCCCAGGCATAGAATTGTGGGTCCAGAAAGTTTTGTATTTTTAAATTTAGTCAATTTTGCCAACAATTTCCCCAAATAGTTGAATTGATTTTTATCCCTGCACACACACCACTAGTGTCATGAGGGTTTCTGCTGTTCCACATCTTTGCAAAAAGTTGGTATATTTAGCTTTTCTTTTTAGGGTTTATTGTAAACATTCTGGCTCATGGTGGGTTTAAGTTACATTTTCCTGATAACTACCCTTATCTTGTTGTTATCAAGGCTTATTTTAAAGCTATTATAAATGAAAACATAAATAGTATGGATATAAGGATAGACATATAGACCAAATACATAAAATATAGATTTCTGAAACAAAACCACATGTATACATGTACATATCAGCATTTAATTTACGACAATGTTAGCACAGGGAAATAGTAGAGAAAGGAGGTATTTTTTTCAATAATATATTCAGAGTGAGTTGGATATTCACATGGGAAAAAGTAAAATGAGGCTTGGCCCTATACTTAAGATTATGCTATAAGAGGCAAGAAAAATAAGTCAGTCTCAAGAACTATACTGCTTTGTAAAACTGCATAAAGGCTGGATAGCCATTGAAACTGACATGAGCTCATAATTAAGTTTGATCAGCTTCCTGATCTGCATAGAAAACACCATGCAATTTCTGTTATTGTCATAAAGAACAAATCTTCACAGGAGCTTAGTCTGGGCCAGGCTATAAAAGAGAACACTTGTACACAAGTCCAATATAAAATAACGACAAGTAAGTTCGATTAAAAATCCTTGAATATTTGCATGCCCTATAATTTTTAAATTTACTTATCAAACAGTATAAATTATGGTCTCATTTTTATAAATGTCCTGTAAATACTATGACAGAGAGAAAATAGAACCTTTGTATATGTTACTTCAGGTAGGGGTATTAGGAAAAGGTGAAAGTTATAGGTAGCTAGATTTCAATGTACCAATTTTTAAAACATTAAAATAGATAAGCCAACAACAAGGGATTATTAGAAAGAACTGATTTCTCTGTTAGTGGAAATAGTCAAGTGAAAGCTAGATAATAAGAAGATTTTTAGAGAAGAATTTTATATAGGATGGGAGATTGGACTAAATATCTTTTAATTTTACTTAAGTTGAAATGAAATACGAACTATGATGTTGAATTCATTAGCAATACCATCAAATGGTTTTTTCTCCCTATTGCTTTGAAACTAACCATTATTATCCAAGTTTTGGTTGATCTGTGTTATTAACATTAAGGGAGATATTATTTATACTATTGCTAAGTAATGTTTGACTACATATAACTTTTATTATTAAAGAATCTGATCATTTCCATTTCATTATGAATAACTCTGCTGGTTTTTCATTCAGCAAATATTTATAGAGCACTTCTATATGCCAGCCATTAAGGTTTTTAAAAAAAGTTTTTCATAAGCAATTTTTAACAGATCTGGGTTTTTTTTTTATGCTTGAGGATACAATTTATTTGGAGAATGTACAGAAATATTTTTTATTTAATAAAGACTTTATTACTTAGAAAAAAGATATTTAATATACTTATAATGTACATAGAAATGAGGTCTTATGTGTAAAAACTAAAGGGAAATAAAAATGTTATAACCAAGTCAAAGTCACTAAAGTCATGATTCTTTGCAATATTTTGCTATTTGATCTTTGCTGGTAAGAAAGGCTGGAGAGCTTCATGTTCTACCCTTTTGTCCACTGAACCTCTAAATGCAATCAAAATCAAAGGGTTCATTAGTTTGAGGCAAGCATTGTCAAACCGAGATGTTTTTAAAAGCTATGTGGGCAAGAGGTCGATTTTATGTTTGCAGATCTACTGCTCTACTTTGTATTCTTCGTCTCTGGTGAACATTCAGAGTGAACTCTATGCCATTTTGGAAATAATATGGTTAATTAGACATAGTTTTCCAACTGCTGTAGCCAAGTACACGTTCAGTGGCATTGTCTAGAAAATGTCACCATTTTCAAAATGTTATTGTTTCAGACAAAAAAAAAGAAAAAGAATAGTAAAATACATTGTTCTCTATGAAGGTCATAAAGAATATTGTTTAGTGGGGGTGGAAGAGGTAAGATGATAGGCTAAAAAGAGCTTCAGAGCTCAAACACGTAACAATCATCTTTAGGTTTATCAAATGAATCTGACTTCTATTTCTAGGAGAGACCGAAGGAAGGGCGAAGCTGCAGAAGTCGTCATCAAACTCGAAACAAATCCTGAACAAGTGCTGAAGTAGATTCAGGATTATCAGCTTTGAAGCCAATGACTGAGTGTTACTTATCATTTAATAACCACCATCAACCATGGTTCCCTAGACATAACAGCACTTAAAAAATATCTGTTAAATGAATGAATATAAGAATTAATTAAGTAATAAATGAGTGTATGAATGTACGAACTGATAAATAAATGACCTTCTGGAATTTGAGAGCTCTGAAACAAGACTGTGGTTTCTTTGACCCCAGTTGCATGACATTAAAAAGGCACAGATCATAAAAGACAAATATAAATCGAACTGGAATGACAAATAATTTTTAAATAATATTTATCTTTACTGAAGATAATTGTGAATCACGTTGATCTTCAGTAAAGAGGACTTGGAATTTCTGCCAAGACGCTCACCACATTTTACTCTAAATATCATTCTTTGCTTAACATTTAGTAAGCAGATTCTCACTCAAGAATAGGTATTTGTTCATTCTCAAAAATCCTTTGGTTGCCTTCATCAATGAAATCTTTAGCCATTATCTTCAAAGGATCCTTCGATTGGATCAAAGCTCTAGCACTCAGCCTAGACAAAACTAGGAAAGGAACAATCATTCAGAATTCAGTTTTAACAAGTTTTCCTTGGTCTGCAGTTATGACTCGTGTGTTAGCATTTTCAATCACTTGCTTAACACGGCAGGAAGCAATCAGCTTTTGCAGGTCAGGAGAGTGAGCACACAGGCTATTTCCAAGGAGCTGGAAATGAGCAAGGCTTTCTCCGTTATTCCGTGAGGACTGAAGAATCTTGTCATTGACGTGCTCCAGAGGCACCCGGGAGTCTTGACTGAGAGGATGCACAATTCAAAGTGAAAGTTCCAAGGATTCGGATTTAACTTATCACAGGAGAAAAGTCCTTTAACTTCTGTAGCAGCTTTTAGCTAAGGGGCTAAAATTAAATGAATTTCAAAAATGGTTCTCATCTATATCATCAAAACCTAGATTCCAGCTGGCATTCTGTACGATATAAGGTTTGGTTATTTATTATCATTTCCTTCACTTAAGAAGTAAAAGGTCAGAGGCACATTTATAAAATGGAAATGTCCTCACTGGTAACTAAATATAGTTTATTTTTTATTAACAAAATAATTAGGAATGCAAATAATATCTCCATGCCATCTGCCTCAGGGACTCCTTTATTGAAGCCTCATTGTTTTCTGGTACAGAGGCTCTGCCATAGAAGACATCACTTTAAGAAGTGCAGAATGACAAAAAATAAATGTACATATTGTCTGTGTATTAACAAAATCTGTTATTGTATATGCGATGATGTTAATGACATATGCAAATAACATATACAAAACTATGCAAAACTGTAGTGTGTAGAATGATAGTCAACTGATATAAACACATTTATATACACAATGATGCCCGCAACAATGAGAGTTGTCAATGATGTACGTTAACGACATATGGGAAGAATCTTGTAGTATATGCAATGGTTTCCAAGCCAGGTCACACGGAGGTCCAAAAGATGAGGCCATTTTCCAATGATGTATCATGATAATTGAGAGAGAGATTTCTACTGACTTGAGGTAAGTAAAAAATTGCCTCACATCTCTGCTCATATTTGTAAACTCTGTCTCAGACTGTGAAGCAGTCATTACATATGTTTGAAAATAGGTTATAAAGGCTTCCTCTGCTTTAGGTCTACTTTTTTTTTAGAGAGAAAATCCGAAGGGATTATCTTCAAGATCAATATAGTTAAATAAAGCAAACATATCCTTTAGATCAAACTCAAATGTGTATCGTGGATTCTCTGATCTCCCCATAACTCGTGAATAGGAAGTGACTCCTTCGTTTTTGGTCAATGCTTTCTGTGCTCGTTATTTATTCTAATCCTAACCCCAGTGCCTGGGTGGCAGCAGGCCTGATGTTGCTCCCAAATTCATGCTTAGAACCTTCGTCATCCCAATGGAGGTGTACGGCACACAGCAGGTTCTGGCAGCAAACATCGCTGATAACTACAGACTGTTTCACTAAAGAAGGGAGATTTTTGGTACTTGTATACTTGGCAACATACAATTATTCCACCAAAAAAGTAGTAGGTATATTTTGATATAAATGGAAAATGTCTGTACTACTTCCACATTCCTAGGCTCTGAGTGAGTAGGAAAACACTAGGAGATAGACTTATGTAACAGGTAGACCTTGTAAATATGGTTGTTTTTTTGCACAATCTTTTATAAATTTTATCCTCATGTACATAAAGCTATTAATTCTCCATACAAAGAACCACTTTAATAGGTTTTCCCATAGCACAAGCTTGAAATTTGGACCGAATGACGATTTAGAGAAAAAAGTTGAAAACCATATCAAAACAACACGAAACAAGCCCAAAATGTTTTGTTCACCTTTTTAGTGTTAACATCATCTACTTTCATAAAAAATGTCCCACATCTCCATGACCACCACATCGCTAATTTTGACTCTTCAAAATAGAATTGTATATACAGCCTGAAGTGGAAGTAACAGTATTACAACAGAAAGACCACTGGACCAGAATCAGGAAGAAATGGGTCCTACCTTAAGTTTGTTCATGCTATTATAACAAAAATAGCATAGACTAGGTAGCTTATAAAGAACAGACATTTATTTCTCGCAGTTCTTGAGGCCGGGAGGTCCAAGATCAAGAAGCTGGCGGATTCAGCGTTTGTTGGGAGCCCTATTTCTCCTTCATAAATGGCCATTTTCTTTCAGTGTCTTCACATGGTGGAAGGGGCTGGGGCCATCTCTGGGGTCTTTTATAAAGACACTAATCCCATTCATAAAGGAGCCACTCCTATGACCTAATCACTTCACAAAGGTGCTGCCTCCAAATGCCATCAAGTGAGGGTCAGATTTCGACATATGACTTTTTGGGGAACACAAACATCCAACCTATGGTAGATCTCAATCTAGTTATAAAAATAAGTTTGTATTACCTTATGGGATATGATGTCCAAATGATAAATCTCAAAAATTTCAGCCATGACAAAAATTAAAAGTCATAATAGTATTTGAGGAGGAACCTTATAACATGAAGACACAAGATTGTTGACATAAATACTTTGATGTCATGTTCTCATTGTTTTCTTAGCCACCTCATTCACAACAATTCTTATTAGAAAATACCAAAAACCCAATGATTGTAGGAGTAAAACAATGAGCAGTACTGGAAATAAGGGCAGAAGGGACAAATAGCTAATATAAGTTTAAAAACCTATATTTCTCTTTTTGCCTATTTTCTCTACTTTTCTTCATATTTACTGACACACGATGAAGGAGCAACAGATTAAGGTATTCAATTGCTAACTAGACGGTTTTTCATTAATTCCTCAAGAACATAATCTTTACCTTTGTGATAACCACAGAGCTTGTAAAAACATGTTTGTTGTAGGAAATTGAATTTTCATACTCTAAGCAGTAAATGAACACCGGCCTTGTATTAACTAATTTATCGCTATGAGGAAAACAAAACCCCACTTCTCACCAGCCTTCAGGTACCTGATATAATATTATGTGTACTATATGTGTTCTCTTAGAATTCAGAAAGCGTGCTATACTCTGAAATTCTCCATGAACACTGCTTGTAATCATCTAGCACCTTCTGGTCAAATTGCAATGCTAACTTTGTTTTATGTTGGAAGCAAAATACCACTATAACTGCTACATGAAGAATAATTGTAAGGGAGTACCGGGGCTAGTAACAGAAGTGAAAAAAAATCACAGGAGAATTGATGTAAGGCATATTGTCAGTGGCGGAGAGTGAATTAAGTGGGTGATAGAACTAGCAGAACACCTGCTGGACTACATTTCAGGGTGAGGTCTGGTGGTGACATGGTGAAGGAATCAAGGACAGTCTCCAGATACTTTGGCTTGAGGAACTTAGAGTCTATTGGTGTTGGTTTCCAATATGAACAAGATAATTAGAGAAACAGATTTGGGAAAGAAAATCAGGAGTTGTGTTTTAGCCTTAAGTTTGAGGCGTCTACTAGACATTCAAGGCAAGATTCCAAGTGGGTTATATATAGAAGTCTGGATCTCAGGAAGAAGTCAGGGATAAGGATCTAAATTTAGAAGCCATCAGTATATGGATAATTTTTAGAGATGACAGTCAATGAGATGACTTAGTGAGAGAAGAGAGGAGGGTCCAGGACTCGAGTGGACAGGACAATGTTTAATAACTATTTAGAGGAACAGAAGAGGAATGCCAAGTGAGGCAGGAAGATAATTAGGAGAACACGGTGCCTTGGAAAACTAAACATAAAAGCTTTTCTAGAGGAAGTGGTCAACTACGTTATTTTTTGAGACAATGTGGCAACACACTTTTTTCAATAGTCAAAACGTAATCATGCTTTCAAAATATTAACTCTACCTTGCCAACACTGGAATATTTTTTTTCCTGTAGAAATAGCTCTTATTCCACTCTCCCCTCAAAGGAAAGACATATGTGAATAAATAAGATTTTTGTTCCATTATACCGCCATTCATAATCAGCAGCAACTGGGAACATCTAAATTTTCATAGATGGGAAACTTAGGGAACTTTGGACAGAGTAATTATGTAGGAAGCTTGTATCCAACAGACATAATAACCAAGATTATAAAATTATTTACAAAAAGAGAACATAAAACTAAATATAGATTGATTAAAAGTAGGTAAATGTATGAATAATATGGTCCAAAATTGGTATATAATAAAAGTTTACATCTTTACCAGTTCTATTTATTACTATTATTATTTTTAAATGTAAAAGGGTTTGTTACTACGCTTTTACCTTTTCGCATGTTAGCTAGTGATGTTGAATATTTTCCACCCACATACATACCCACACTAATTATAAAACTAATAGAATAATCTCATTATAGCCTTAGTCTATTTATTTGCGGATGTCTTAATGATTTTCTTATCTTCTTTTGTAAGTTTTTTATATAACAGGATGCTAATTGTTAGTCTTATTCCCATAAATAAAATACCAACAGAAAAAGTTCATATTCAATGACTCATATATAATAATAGACTTATATGTTATATTTAGCAAAATTCCCATTTTTATGTGTGTTTAAAAACAAAATCTTGGAGGCTTCAGGTGACTGGCCCAGGCCACAGAGAATAAAAGGCAGAACTCAGTCTGAACTCTGAGGAGTCTTATTCCAAAGAGAGTATTTTCTTTCTCCACGCAAATATGTATTTTCATAAGAGCCACACAAAATAAAAAACCACTATACTTGACAATATCTATCTTTTATTTTCAAATGTGCTGGTGTTTAATGAAGAAATGTGGAAAAACATGTTATGCAAAATTCTTTGGACTTCTTAAGAAACTTGACGTAAGAGCATTGTATAAACTTCTTAATAGGTAAATCGGATCCCTTTCAAAATTAGTGTCACTAGTTTAATACTCAAATAAATGTAAAAAGCATCATGCTCCATTAGTAACACTGTCTCTTTTTATTTGAATTTGGGGTTAAAGACAAGATCATTCTTATCATACATTAGTAGAGAATTTTCCCATTCAATGCAACTATTAAAACTGTCTCATACAAGAATCAATAAGATTATTTAAAGAATATGAGAGAAAATGAGAAAAAAATATTGCGAATAAATGAAAACTATACAGAAATGATAAACCATATCACTAACTTTTTTAGCTCTCAATATTTATTCTAATTGTTCAAAAATTACAAATATATGTGTTGCTGTGGAGAGGTAAAATTTTATTTAAAATATGCAATATAATGCTGGATGGATAGGCTGAAGTTTATATTATGTACAAATACACAAGAATTTCTTTATGATGAAAGGCACCCATGTGAATGATCACATCTACTGAATTCTTGGAGTTGCTCTTACTCAACAGTGAAACAATGTAGTTTTATGCATTTGCTACAGTCTTGTCAATAGATTAACAATCAGGTAAGACAAGAAAGTACATTGGGCACGAATTCATGGGCAAAAGCACTTGTCTTGAAAATAGGCTGTCAGGGGATGTGAAAGTTAGTGACTAACTCTAAGTCAGCATGGTATTGATACAAAGACGAGGTCTGTTGTTCATACTCTCTTTTCTGGATCTGCTCTTTTATGTAGACAAACATGGCAAAAGAATTCTACATTATCGTTAATGATTTTATTTTATTTTTTATTGTCTCCATTTACTTCGTATTAGGTGTGTGAAAAGCACTCAGCTAAGCCAGTTATTTCTTTCAAATTTCAATATAGCCCTAAGAAATACATGTTATTCGTACTTCAAAGATGAAAAACTGCAAGACTGGAGGAGTTTCATCATTCTCTCAAGGTCACGTGGGTGGCTGGGAGCGGGGTGTGCTTTCAAACGCAAACCCGCAGGTTCTAAACTCTGCACTCAGGAGTCAGTCGGTGTCAGTCAAACTCAGTGCAGCCGACTTCGGTTTATTATCTAGTACTTTCTTTCATTTATTTTTGGGTGTGTCAGGGAGTTTTTTCCCTAGAGGAAAAAAAAAACCCTGAATAATATAAGATAAAGACTAAGAATGATAAGAAAAATTAACAGTCACAGGTGAGCCAAAGTAGCTTAAAAAAAGCAGAATCCTGCTCTCCCTGGTTTTTTGAGGACATTTTAATCTTAGATTGATGAAACCATCTAAGTTGAAATGCATTCGAGTCACACTTCACAATTTAGTTTACATTCTTTACCATGCTCTCAATCAATGCACAGGATCTTGTTATATTACATGAAATATAAATTACAAATATCTATAGAAGAATTATTTGAAACATATAATGCTTTGGTCTTGGGGGTTTCATTTTGCATATTATAAGGAGATGAAAATAAACCCCCTAAGGCAGAAACACAATTGTATGCTACAATGAATAAATTACATTAGGGAATATACTTGAGAGATGGCAAGACACATATGACAGGCTGCTTATGTAATAAACTCGGTCTCCAATGGAAAGTAACAAACTTCGTAGGCTGCAGTAACATCGTATCGATAATTTTGCTATTTTCAAAGACTTTTTTAAAAATTTAATTTCTTTATTTTTAAAACTAAAACCAAAATGTAGGTTTCTGGTGGTCCTCCAGCACCCAGGCCACCAGCAAATGTAAAATAACAGAGCCAAGAACGCAGATCTTAAAGAGTCTGAGAGATTCTTAATTACATAGTGGTGGCATGGGCAGGGGAGATTCATCATGAAGTTAAATTCTATGAATGTTGGGAGGAACATCACAGTACATATCTCTCAGCAGCAACTGGACTCTGACAAAAAGCACAGGCAAGAAGAAAATGCAGAGACAGAGAGGCAGAGAGAAGACAGAGACAAGGAGAGAGAAGAGAAAGACGCACTAACAGGGCAGGGAGGGCTCGGCTCGGCTGGTGCCAAGGTGTGGGTTAATTAAGGTGAACCGACCGGGGCGAAACACTGTTAGGTTGTCACTGTGAGACGCAGTGGTTATACTACAAATGTATATTAACATAACATTTCCAGAGGTGATTTTGGCAATATTTATCAAATACTTTAAGAAGTGTTTTTTTTTTTTCCTTTGTTCCAGCAATTTCGTTTCTAGGCATTCTTACTCCTCCCACAGTGGGCAATGACTTATATCAAGAATGTTTATTACAGCATTATGTAAAATTGAAAAAAAAAAAGGAATTCATCTCAATATCTAATAATAGAAAATTGTCTAATGATAGGGAATCGTTTTAATAAATATCTTATTAACAATACGTAAGACTTTAAGACTATGCTTAAAATTATGAGAAAATGACATTAGAAAGGATATATTCGGTTATATTGTAGAATTCCAATTTTGTGCGTAAAAGTAGAAAAACATACACTAAAATATTATCGGTTAGTTGTTAATCACTGATTATAGTTTTGGGTAATTTTTATTTTTTGTATTAGTCATTATTTAATTTCCAAACTTTTTATAATGAGTATGTAATGTTAATATAATTTTAATTGTTAGAAAATAACAATTAACAAAAGCTCTTAATAAATTCTAGAGGAAATTTATTCATTCTCTTATTTATTCATTCATTCACTCCTTTATTTAGCAGGCCCGTCTATGGTACCTACAACGTGCCGGCCATTGTTCTAAACATTTAAAAAATCTCACCTGGGTTAATCCTTACACCAACTACATGAGGTAGGTGCTATCATTGTACCCCCTTTACAGGATGTGGCAGAGCTGGAGTTGAAATAGGGGAAGCCGCTCAGAATCTGTGCCTCAAGCATCGTGTTCTCTGCTCCACTGTGAAGGGGCCCGGTGAGGCTGTCCGCTTTAAGTGATGTCCACCTGGAGGCCTTAATTTTAGTGGCCAGAAAGGCATCTCTGTAGACATAACAGACTCTAACTCGAGAACTGGATCCTACCACCAGGCTGAGGTAGTATCTCATCCCTGTTCTATGCATATTTGATAAAAAGGCGGCTTAAGGTGAAAACACAGAACGATACACATCTGTGCCCCTCCAGGTAGGGCACTGTCTCACATGCATTGCAAACATATTGTTGAAATATTTACGCACCCAAGCAGTCACAAAGGCTTACCCTATTCCATTGCAATGGCTAATGTGGGACACAAAACTGGTGTCCCACCTATGACCATTAAAGCTTTTGATAGGTGTTTGTAGAATCATGGAGCAGGAAGGGATAATGAAGAGTCATCCAATTTACGATAGCATGCTGATAAATGAGACTGACCTATTTTGTGTCCACAGTGACTTAATTCCTGACTTATTAGAACCTGAAAATATGAAAACATACAGCTTTAATTATTCTGGCCAGCCGCCTCTTTTAAAGATGACTTCTGCTCTTTATTTTTCTCATTCTCAAATATTGCAGTTAGTCTGTGTTAATAATAGGGGGGCTAATACAACAGTTTAAATGAACATATCACGTCGTATATGGTACAAACTTTCCATCATCGCTCACCTCCTTTTTCCAGGAAGAGCAACCTTACTCCCTCTGGAAAATTCTTCCTTCTGGGTATGGTGGGGCTGCTTCTTTCCTGATGGGGAATCAATATCACAATAGACAGAGAGTATAGAGTGCTGGGCATGACCCAAACGAGGACAATTAACGTCCATCCCTGGGCATCCATCTTTCTTCTTTCTTTCCTCTCTCCCTCCTTCTATTTTTGCTACTCCTCTATAAGCAAACAGCTCCTTCTTCGCCTATCAGTTTTGGATAGGCCCGCCTTACGCCAAGTGATTTGCTCGGTACTCTAAGTCTATATCGGCCATTCCTCCACGCTTCTCTATCCTGAGAGTTTAGATGCAAGAGATATGGCTCGGGGAAGCACCAGTCTGGTTTCAGAGCTCAAGGGCCACCTGCTCTTTTCTCTGATGCCAACAACTGAATCCCATCTTTTTTTGGTCCTCTTTTGCAGACCCGCGACACTATGACTGTTTCCTTTACTGAGAAGGACAGAGAAAACCTCCCACATGCCCACTGGCCGGGTCTTCTCAGTCCATTATACCTCAAGGCTCCGTCTGTGGTTTCCTGTTTGACTCCTGAGCTTCTGGCGGAAGTAAGAAGATGTCTAAGCCACTGGGTGGCACTGGCATCTCCAGAGATCCCAGAGGGAATTCTGAGCCTGGAGGCAAGAGAACTGAGGGGGGCACCCTGGGGCCTTGTGACACTGAAAGGAAGCTTCTTGGAATCCTCTCGATTACAACGGGAGGTGAATATGGGGAATGGGGTGGGAAGAGGGAGAACATCACTGAGCCTGGGGTTCGTGTGCTTCTGCCACTTTACAGATACTTCAGACCAGACGAGTGCTGCTTCTTATTGATTAAACCTCTTTCTACAATTTTGTATAAAGTGTAGTGAGAAGTGGTGTTTATGAGGCTCTTCTGTAAGAACGTGGATTACTGCCAAGTGGCGTTTGTTGTATTGGATACGTAATTTTTTTTTTATATTTACTCATATCTAACCTCATGCAACCAAAAGATGTGATGTGGCTACCGTATC
This sequence comes from Pteropus medius, assembly GCF_902729225.1. Classification (NCBI taxonomy): domain Eukaryota; kingdom Metazoa; phylum Chordata; class Mammalia; order Chiroptera; family Pteropodidae; genus Pteropus; species Pteropus medius. Next base: position 3,725,521 of record NW_024356333.1, read on the forward strand.
ATACTTTGCATATTTATAGCATTTTTTATATATTCTGCTTTAAGACACTTTTCCATTCAGAAAGAAAATACGTATTTATGTCTTCGTCCGAATAGACTGAAAATCCCTGGAGGTGAGGGCTGCATCTTACTCACCTCCGCATCTCCCCGGCGCCAACCACAGGGTCTAGCCAAAAACATTCGATAACCATTTGTAGACTTGCGATGATTTAGGATCCCGAAGACAGATTAAATTTCCCTTCATGAGCGAGCATGATGAATAAACCTGAAGCAAATATATTGTTTTCCTAGCAAATAAATCATTAGTATCTCAAAGTAGGATCGGTAAGTTTTTGCTTTCTGTGACTAAAAACATAAACAGACATACGATAGCTCTGTCTCTTTTACAGAGGACGGAGGAGGGGAGCCGCTTGTCTCCTGCACGGTCCCTTCTTCCCTTGCTTCCCTTGCCATCTTGAAAACCGCCTGCTCATATACGGAACCTGAAGACACAGTCGGAAGGTGTGGGCCACTTTTAATGGATTTATCACAGGTAAAAGTGAACAATGTCGAAGTCCAAAGGTAGGATTTGTATCTGTAAATTGAAAAACCTGTTCCCAACCTTCGCCTAGAAGGATTAAACTTTCCTACCATCTATTTCTCATTCTAGGAATGAAGTACCTTTGAAATCAAAGGGAGCTTGGCAAGGAGACAGGGAAGCCAGATGAAGGAGTTTAAGAGCTTTAAATTGCATTCCAGCAGTCTTTGAAAGTATGCAGCTCACATAAAATTACCAAGCCTTTCCTTGGAGCATACATTTTAACACCCAACTGAATATTGTATCATGCATACAGGGACACTGTTTCTAAATAATTCACTGCCACTTTTACAATTCTTTTAATATTTCATGATTATATCTTTAAAATTATATGCATCTGTATTTCTGGAAAAAGTAATCTATCAAGTTCCTACTAGACCAATCCCTGGCACTAACAGCTTATTTTTCTTTTGTAGGCACAGACCACCTACCATTATTTGCTTAATTTAATTTATCATTTTAATTCAAATCAACTCTCAAATGTATTTTATTAGTTTATGTATTTCAAAGTCATCGAGGACTATGTGCCATAGATTCAAAGAAGCCCATGCGCCATCTCTGTGCCTGGCCAGAGACATGCCAACAAGAGATTATGCACATCGAGGTGTCGCCCCTTACTCTGTGAGCCTTCTCCTCGCTGCTCACACCGTGTTCTGACAAACACACTTCCCACGTGCCCTGTGTTTCGTTTCATCCTATTCACATCCCATCCTCTCTCACGACTGCAGTCAGCGCCCCCTCTTCTGAACACAGGACATGCTCCCTTCCCTCGGATGCAGTGACTTGCCACACGAGCAGGTGTACCCTAAGTATCAGTGAAGAGGATAAAGGAAGCATCAGTCCCAGGCTCACAGTTTTTCTTTCTCTTTCCCTTACTGTTAGGGGTTTTCAACATTTGTGCTATGGCACGGTGAGCATCCTGACCTCAGAGTTACCTGGCCTTGTTAATTATAACGATTCCTATTTTCCCTCCTTCTCTCAACCCCTGGCGTTTACTTGCCCGAATGACACCGACATCTTTTCACTAGGACTTGATTTTTCTCTAACCTGCAGGATCTCAGAATTTTCCTTCCTGTCTTCTCAATATAAGTAATCTTCCTCGATTATATCATTTATTTCTCTTCATATCACTTCCGGGAGGCTAACTCTTCAATCTGCGCCTCCGACATCAACCCTCTTTTAAGTTCTCGAGTGCGCCTCCAACCGCCCATTATTTACCCAAGACTCTGAAAGGGCCCCTCAAGATTTTCTGCCCTGAGTCCCGAGATCAAAATATGATGAACTAGATGAAGCAGTACCTCCATGACTATATAGCACTATATACTATCTATACACTATAATCTAATTTAACCTAATCTAATCTAATCTAATTTAATCTAATCTAATCATCCAAGTTTTCTAACAGTGGTAGCAGAAGTCAGAGAGAGTCAAAGTATGAGAGAGATCTTCTGGGTAGGAGGCTCGTCATTGCTGAAGAAAACAGGGACCTTGGTCCCACGACAAGGAATTGACTGTCCACCTAACCCAAATGAGGCTGGAAACAGAGGCCTCTCCAAAGTCTCTAAATGACTGAGTCTGGTCAACACAGTCACTTTTGCCTTGTGACACCTGGAGCAGGCAATCCAGCCCAGCCACCTGGACTTCTGACCTAGAGAAACGTGAACTCGGATATGGCCGTTGTTTTAAGCCACTGAGTTTGTGATCATTTGTTATACAGCAATAGGAAACTAATACAACACATTAAACTCAACACATTTTAAACTAATCATCTGTCCATTAATATGTATTTCCCATCACTTTTCTGTGGATGTTAATGACATCACAGGTCTTCCAGCCTGGCCACTGAGACTCACATCGGCCTCCCTCCCCACATCTAAAAAAAACGGCAAGAACAATAGAATCGGAATCATCTGGATCTCACTCTCCACTGTGTTCTCTTTACCGTGACGCATTTAGAATCCTCCTTATCTGCTGCTTGGGACGATGAAGTCGTTTTTAAATCTGGATCGCCACTTTCAATCCACGTGATGCTGACAATGGAAACTTCCTAACGCCTTGCTTTAACCACGTCTGTCTCTTTGATAGAAGAACAATTTCAAAATCCTAAAATGCATGTCAGACCTGAGCTCTCTATTATGGCATTTACCGTCACCCCACTATATTTCTGGGCCCAACCAAACTCTTTAGTCAAATTGAACAGCCTGTTTTACCCTGAAAATTCTCTGTATAGTCCTACACATATCTTGACAACAAAACCCTTTTATGTCTAAATAAATCTTTCAATGTCTGCAGAAAATGTAGTGTTTCCATGAAACATATTTGGTTGAACTTTGCATCTTCATTCCCTATATGAAAGGCCTTAAGTAAATGTTTGCTCACTGAGCAAATAAATGCAGCCTCTACTTGTTCTTCCTGAAGGACAATGTGTCCTTCTATGCATTTCCAGGGCACTTTATTTTTACTTCTCACACGCCACGTGACATAATGTAATGTCTATTCTTGATACCTCCCTTACCTCATTGTAGAATTCAGAGTAAAGTACCTTTTTGTTACCTATACCCCTGAATGTAAATCCTACAGGAGGTTGTACCTAGTAGATTTTGTTTATGTTTTTGAAATAAATGCTTATATTTAAGCAATTTAAAATCTGTGAGAACTCTACTCACTGGTGCTAATATACCAGGTACCGACCTTCTCCATCCATTAAATAAGCCTCTGGGGGATCCTATTTGGAGTGGTCAGCGAGTCCTCCTCTGCTTAACTCATGCTTCTGAAAACAGGAGTCATACTCTGTGGCCAGAGGGGCAGTTTTAAACAACTTGCATATTTGGAGCATTTTAGAGATTCATATTCTCGGCTTCCCTTGCTGCTAGAGTGGAGGTGTATGACTTAAATTCGCGTCGCAGAAGGATGGACACAAGACCTTATTTCGGAAGAGAAGATAGCACAGAACTGGTGGCTGTGCAGAACCGATTTCCTGACAAGGATGGTGTCAGAGGTAGCTGGCCTTAGCTGGCCTTTGCTGGCTGATGCAGGGTCCTGGCATGTGGTACCCAGTGTCCACTGGTGTGTGTGGCAGTGCTTGCCTGCCTCAGGGGAGCGGCCCTGTGGAGGTGTGTGTGTTGCTCCTGCTGCAGCCCCTCAAATACGACTGTAGCTCTCCAGAAGTTTCTGCAATTTTCTAATATCCTTTAATAAGTTATTTTCTGTTTGAACAGTGAGTATGGCTACTATGGTTTATAATTAGAACCCTTAGTGATATGTGCCTAAAAGTGTAAAAAAAACCAAAAACACTTACTAAAAAGAATACCCTATATCAGTTATTAACAACTTCCAATGCTCCCTCTACTATTCAGAATTAGAATTAATGCCATCTTCTTAAACGTTTTTCTGTGGATGTTCATTGTCCCTGAGGACAATGACTATCTGTTTGGTTCATGACCATAAACCTAGCACCAGTAATAGTATCTGGCCCCCCAAATATATATAACACAAATTTATTTTATGATCTACACTGTCAATCTTTAGTCAGAAATATCTCTTACAATAACTGCACCCAATAGAAGTGTTAAATTACGTGAAATTGCATCTGTTTTAGACAGTGTCATAGACAATAGAAATTTAATTGTCATGTCGATTGCTTTTATGTGGCAACGATGGTTAAGACAATAGAAATAAAAAGTTTAAGGTTGTTGGTAAGGCATGTCTTATCCATAGTTACAGAAAAAGAGACTGATAAATGGCCATGAACAAATAGATCCATTTCGAATGCTGCCGCCCACCCTGCATGTACCTTTGTGAGAAATAAACCCTCATTGTTGTGAAAAATGAGGTTGGAGTGTAGTTTTTCTGACACACAATTTTGCCTTTTCTTCTCTTTCTTTCTGAAGTTAATTGGTTATGGAAGATAGTTAATTATAGAGAAATGCCTATTTAATCTCTCTCTTTTCCTCTTCTACTGCTTTGCTTAAGACCATCAATATTTTTTACTTGAAATAGCTTCTAAATTGTCTCCTTCCAACAACTCTGTCCTTTTTTTAGTTCAAGGCGCAATTGGCTAATTTCTAATCTGATAAAGCCACATCCATGTCTAAAATCTCCAATACATCTCAGATACCCTCAGGACAAAACCCGGATTTATAAGCCAGCCTCACATGACATCAGGCCTCTCCTGCCACTTCCCATACAATCTTCGACATTCTTCAACACCCCCTCTCTTTCTGAATTTCCACATTTTTGCACATACCAATTTCTCTGACTGAAATGACCTTTCTCATCCTGTGCTGATCCGTGATCTCGAATGAAAATTCTCAAATACGTCTTTTCTTAAAGGCGAAAAGGGCCCACCCCTTTTCAGTGCAACTCCTGGGTGACAGGAAGTCTGTCTGTTTATCAGGCACTGGCCACGCCTCTGGGCCCTGCTCGAAGCATTGTGCATGTTACTTGTGTAATTCTCACAGGTGAATAGGCAGTTGGCATTATCATCTAACTGAGGTTCCATGAAATCAATGAACTTTTTCAAGGTTATTCGACTGTCATAGTTTACTTTCTCAGGGCCTTACATTGTTGCATCCCTTTTTTAGTTACAGACTTCTCTTGTGGAAACTGTCTCACTCACATTCACATCGTGAGCATATACAAGAATCCCCTGCTCCAAGTCCGCCCTCAAACGTTTGCCGTGCGAAGGCATCATGATGAGTAAACCAGAGGGAATCTCCGACTCCCCTCTCTCTGCCCGTCTTAAGCGGGATAATAAGTTTTTCCTTATAGATTTTGAATGACGTCTGAGCAATAGGAATAGAAGATATACATGTTCAATTTAAAAATAAGCCCATCAACTAATTTAAGAAGTAGAGTATTATCAACCTCTGAAACTACCAGCATACCTCTCCCGATATCATCCGCCCGCCTCCAACTCACTAGTAACCAATATTCTGCTTTTTCACTTAAGCTCTTTCTTCCTTTTCTTTATGGTTTTTATCATGTATGCCTACATTCCTACATAATAGACTGTTTTACCTATTTTTGAACTTTACATAAGTGGAATTATGTCGTATTTATTCTTCTGTGACATTTTATTCCACCTACGGTTTTTGCATTCATCTATGTAAATATGTTTATCTACAGTGCATTCGCTTTCAGTTTTGAATTGTATCTCATTATAGAGAATATACTTTTTCTAACAGTAATGCTATTGATGGACATCTGAGTTGTTTCCACCCTATTTTTTTTTTTTTTTTGCTATTGCACACAATGTTTCTATGTACATTTTTATACATTTCTTCTGAAAAAACATATGCAACTATTTTTCTAGTCTATCTTTCTATCATTGGAATTGCTGGGGCATGAGGTATGGACATGTTCAAGTTTATTAGGTAACGGCCAGCACCTGTGCCTACAGAATGCCCTTGGGTTACCAAAACTTGCCTGAACATGAGAGCTAAATTTTGTGAAAATTAATCAGTGTCTGAAGGATGTACGGATCTAAATACTCTAGCTCTTAGCTGTTGTTTTGAACAGCTTTGAGGTGTGACTCAGGGTCCAGAGTCTCCCCCTGTGGCCTGAACCAAAGTCACGTTCATGGAACAGCATTGGAGACCGCACGCCGGCCTCACTCCTCCCTGTCACTTCCCACACCCTTGCTGATCTTCCCCAGGAACACTTGCATTTTGACATGGTTCCTCATCACAGCAGCGGTGTATTTTGCACCCTTAAGCAACCGGTCCTTGAATATTGATTTACGGGGTAAACGTGTATTATGGGAAACACTAAGTGAAGTCAGAACCCAGAAAGCAGCCAGAGAATTAGCCAAGGGTTAGCAAAATGTCAATATACAGAATGAAATGGTTTAAAATATCAATGGCATAGTTGGGGTTTTTTCCAACATTTATCAATGATATTTTAATTTCCCACTAAGCTATCGAATAGAAGAAATTACTCTTTTATCATGAAGATTTCTATTTTATCATCAATGTTCAGAATTTAGGGGAAAACAGTTATATTCATATACTTGCATTATATCTGATTAGCATTTTTTTTTCTTTAAAATTTTCTCTAAAAACTCCTCAAAGGTAATGGGTACCCTTGAATTCCACTTTCTCTGATGACTCCGTCTACGGCATATGAAGCTGTAGGTCATATTCAGAGATGCTGCATTTTTGAGCAGAATTTAATGATTATATAAGGCATTACATAATTCATGTAGTAAAAAAAAAAGCACAGACTATTAAATTATTTAAAATAGATATTTTCAATGTATTTCAATTATGTATTTTCGACTGGTATTTGATTTCATCAGTTCTTTTTATTTTTTTCCTTTATGCATTTTGCTTTATAAAATGATGTTAAGATAGGTTTTTATAACTTTAATGTGCCTTTCCCGCCCCTTTTTTCCCTCTGAATGAACAATTGGCATAATACATTATGCTACTTGTGGCTTTTTAAGGCAGGTTTGGGGTATCTCAAATTTCAAGCGGCTCTTCATTGTGATAAAACACAAAGTTAGGTAGACCTTGATTATAATCCTGGCTCCAATATACGTGATTGGCACCTCGGGAAAATTATTTAATCTATCTGCATATAAGTTCTCGCCTCTGCAAAATTTTGTTTAGCCAATGCCTATTAATTAATATTTGACTCTCCATTCATTTTGGGACTTTAAATCATGACTGATGTCTTCTAGGGCCATGCTATTTCTGTCACTGATACTTTTCAGCCAAGAAATAATTGAATGATTTTTATTTTTAATGAAGTACATTATCCTTGCTAAAGAATGCATTCTCATGCAATTATTAAATAATATCCTCCTGTCACCTTCTAATCATCAATCCCCTTAAATTTAATAGAAATTATGCACATGCAATGATTTGGACAAACCTTTTGACTGTCATACGAAAGAGGTGATTACAGATAATGCTCAGACACGTGAATGCAATATTGTCTCTACGGAGGCATGGGGCTTAGTCTGTGCCGGGTCCACAGAGCTAGGGCTACACCCATGAAACAGACTATCCCAAGGCATTTAGTCCATTCTTCATTGACAGAATATCATTCTCGCTAACACCGTCTGGTTCCTTTAGAAGGATCTTCCTTCAGCTATCCAAAGCGAAGAATGCCAGCTCCCTACCCCCAACAGCAGCCGCAGCAGCTGTCTGTAGGGCTTGACGAAGGTGTTCTGGCCAAGCGTACCCCAGTACAATCTCAACAAACATCAGACAGCTTATAATATGTTCTGGAAAAGAAAGCTCTAGGGCACCTTCTTCAACGGTAAACAAAACTCGTTATGTTAAAGCAGCTCCTCTTCGGAAGAGCTTTGATCCACACACCACTCTCTCTTCTTTAGCTCCAAATAACACTTTCTGATACCTTGCACGTGGCTGCTGTCCAACCCTGGGCCAGAGGCTGCACTTGACCACTGGCTGCCCCAAGGTTGGAGCTAGCGCTGGACCCTACATCTCCAACACCCAAGAGGAATCCCCAAACCCTGCGCTTTTCTAGAAAATTTCCAACACTAAATAACAGCTACTTCATTCTTGTCTCTGTTATCATTGCTCTTTCTCTTAAAATGAGGCTGCCCTGTAGGTTGATATTAAGCATTCAGCTCCCTCCTCATCCCTACCCCCATCTCCAGTTATTATGACTCTGTTGTCTCTTTGCCATCACCTGGTTCTAACTGACCCTCCCGCAAAAGTCAGTGTCGCTGCGTGTGATCATACACTGTAAATCCCCAGAGTCACCACTCACATAGACCTAGGCTGACCAATATATGTGGCGACTAAGCACCTGACATGTGGCCAGGGAGACTACCATTTATGTGAGTGGCTGAGGAACTAAATTTTTAATTTTATGTTAATTAATTTAAATGTATATTTAAAAATTGATATTCAATTCAATTATTGGGGGACATTTTAAGCATTTTGGGAACACGTGGGTATACGAGTCAATCTTTTCAATCACAAGTTTTATGAAACTTAAATATAAAGTATTTCTGATGAAAATTTAGCTTTTGAATTAAGATTTGCTATAAGTGTAAAATACATATCACATTTTAAAAACTTAGTATAACAAAGAGAAAGGCAAATTATATTGATCATATATTGAAATGACAACATTTTGATATGTCAGGTAAAATAGAACATGCCATAAAATCTTTTTCACTTTTTAAAAACTTTTTTAATATGGCTACTGGATAATTCACAGTGACAGATGTGGCATATTTTATATTTATCAGGCAGCACTGCCATAGACTGGGAGGTGGATGATGTCCCTTAGAGGTATGCAAGAAACAACCTATAAACATATACTCATTTACCAGTGACAGTGATTCTTCTGCGAACCTTTGAACTGTCTACTCATAGATCAATATCCTCATCCTTTATGGCTCTACATTGCCATTTTTCCCATTTTGTAGAAACACTTCCAAGTGAAAAGAAAATGATCCTTGTCTAGTGATGCCAATGCCATTAGAGTCTACCACCTTCTAGCAACTTATTTTTGCTGTCATCTATTGAACTTGTGGTTACTTCCCTCATTTCTTGAAGACAACAGAATCTGACTCCATTCTCCTCCTGAACGCAAGCCCTGTCTTCATGGTGTTCATGCGGATCATCTATCTCAAATAACAGTCTCATGTTTATTTGAGTTCCCGCCTTCGACGGCCTTGTATGCGTTGGTGACCTTCCTCTGTGGTCGCATCCTGGGCTTTGTCATTACCCAGGTGTCTGAGTTTCCTGAAATCTTATACGTCAATAACTAGCCAATTACCTGGTTCTAATTGCTTGTTCTCCTCGTTGTTCCACGGCCTTGGCCATGTTACACACAATCTTTGGTTGCTTAGAGATATCCTTGTCACTGATACTTCCGTTTCTCTCCGTCAGGCTTCTGGGAGCCTCTCTACTCTCTCTCTGTATGTTATCTCGAGGAATATTATCTGAACATACTTTAGTTCCTAATACCCTGAGCTCCCTGTGATGTACACCCAACATATCTCCAAATTAACTCTGCCTTCTCTCTTCAGTTTCGATGTGAGCGAGCCCTGCTGGAGAAAATCACACAATTTTACAGATCGTTTCCTCTGCAAGTCATGAACCTGATGATCTTCAACGACAATGGTGTCCTTAAGGATGTCTGTTAACACGTTAGTAGTTCTGGTTTGAGTCCTCTCTCAGTGCTCGCTGACATTTCAAAAACAAAATAGAAAAAAGAAAAACCACATTCAATAAGCCCTTCGGCCCTTCCCCACCTACTCATAGCAGAGTTTCCCTTAAACTTTCCTGAGAAATCTAAAGTTATTAAGTCTTGAAATTCTTTAATTCTGTCTGCAAACTCCAATTACATATTCACACTACTTCCCATCTCTTTTCTTCCAGTATCAGACGGTAATTGTCTCCTCTTATATCTGCTTTAAATCTTTCAATTCTTTAATTCTGTCTGCAAACTCCTATTACATATTCACACTACTTCCCATCTCTTTTCTTCCAGTATTAGACGGTAATTGTCTCCTCTTATATCTGCTTTAAGTCCAACTTCTGCACCTTTACTTCCAAGGAATAATATCACTACAGATAATAAGTAAAACAATTGTCATTTCATGAGAGCTAACCTTGTGCCAGGTAATGTGGTAAGTACATTACAAAAATTAATCCCATTTATATCTCATAAATATTTTATTAAGTAGGTACTATCATACCCATTTTATGTATGCAGAAGTGGAGTTGAAAGATGTTTAATGACTTTACTAAAATTGCATAGCTAAGAAGTAGGGACATGTTTCTAATTTGGGTCTGAATTAATCAAAAGGCAGTGGTCTTGAACACGACACCACAGCAGCTAATAAGAGACTCCTAATGCCTCTGAAAACTTGCTGTATAAATCATGGAGTGTCTTGACTGTACATTCAACTACCTTTCCCCTTTCTGTAGGCTCCCTCTTCTCTAGGACATTCTTAGATCTCACTCATATTAAAGAAGAAAATACATCTTGGCCAAATCTCTTCCCTTGTTCTATGTCATTTTTCCTCTTGTCATTCATCCAAACATCTTAAAAATATAGTGTACCTGTGCCATCTCCACTTTTTCACTTTAAATTTATTCTTCTACCCACAAAACTCTGGATGCCTTTCTCCAGAATTATACTAAAACCACTCTTGTAAAGGGCTTAAGCGACCATCATATTGACAAACCAATCTACATTTTCTAGTCTTTATTTTACAGGACCTCTTCATCGAATATGACTTTTTAATTATCTTAAATAAAAAAAAGACGTCATAATCTTCTCATTTAGTTCATTCCTTTGTGACCTCCAACTGTCTTTGAGGACTTATTCTTCCTCCACCCCTTAAACATTAAATTTTTTGGTGTTCCATGTCTAGTTGTTCTTACTGCCCTGCTAAATAATTCTGAAATATTTCACCCCTAGCATTTCTTCAGAGAGCATGTGCATACTAATGCGTCTTAAAATTGTTTATCAAGCTAATTTCTACCTTGATTTTCTACTCAGTGGACGGAAACCTGAACCTTCAAATATCTCCTTCCATCTGCTTCCCTTCTCCACCCATAATGTTGGCATCCCCTAGTGGCACAGCCAAAGATAGGAACTCAGGGAGATCCTTTATTCTGTGTTTTTGTTCCCTCCCATCTTAAACTACCATTTCCTTATTGGTTTTTCTCGACACATTTTTAAAGAATTTATCATCATTCCCCTCTTTTTAGAATGGTGAGACAAGTTTAGGCTTAAGTTCTAAAAAGCACATGGAGAAAAAAAATAAAGGACAAGTGTCATTGAGAGAGTCATTGAGTTAATGGGAAATTTTTTTATGGGATCGTCAGATAAGACTCCTATGAGGTGTATCGTTTACGTAGAAACTTGAAGATACTGAATGTGCTAGTGCTACAAAGAGAATTTTAGGCCAAGGATGGGGCAGGTACAAGAAGTAGCAAAGAGGCCTGGGTGTCTGGAGAGGAGTGAGAAATACTAGGGTATGAGGTCAGAGAGATACAAGCAGATAAGTAAGGCAGTACCTGCGAGGCCCCATAAGGACTTCAGAGGCTTTCACTCAGAGGGAGACAGAAATCCATGGAGAATTTTTGAGCAGAAGAATCGTACGTTCTTTCCTGATTTTCGAATGATTACTTGTTTTGCTATGTTGATAATAGTCTGGGGCAGGGAAAAGGAGCAATAAAAGAATCTGAGAATAGAATTGAAGGCAGCTAGTACATAGTCCAGATGATACGGGGCACTGGAACAGCCCAGGTGATAGTTTTGGACGTGATAAATAGTGCTCAGATGTTGGATATGTTCTAAAGGAAGAACCGATAAGATTTGCACGTGGGAGTATAAGTGAAAGAGAGGAATGGTGAGAAATGACAATCTCTGTTCCAACTGGAATGTGGAGGTGCCATTAATTGAGAGGACCCACTAGGAAAAGCAGGTCACAAAGTCAGGGCTGGTTTAAAACCAGGGGTTTTGTTTTGCTCTGTAGCTTGGCACTCAAGAATCTCAGTGATCTGAGGCGGTTTGTCTGAAGCCCATCAGAGAGGAAGAATGCGGGCCTTTCCTTGTCATTCCACAGTACTTTATCGCGAGGTCTTTTGGAACTTTTCTTCTTCTTGAGACGACGGACACTTGGAAATATCAGTTCTCTTTAGTAATTTCTCAATAACATGGCAAGGATTCACTAAGGAGAGATAGACAGGCGAGACGTTGTGTTGTTAACAGCCCGAAACATGTAAATCAGCATCCGGGATGCCAACGATTTCAATTCAAATAGATTTCTCACTGAGACTAAAATTTAAAACCCTATGGTCTGTTTCTGTGTATCGGATTAATCAAGACATAAGGTTCGCTTTGTTCTCAATTCATAGGGCTCTCTCACTACCATTTTTTTTTCTTTGTTCAGATGGCTTAGCTGGTACAGAGAGAAGTGAGATCGATTCCTTCAGAAGCTCCGACGTGTTACCTGTGCTCGCTTCACACTCAACAACGGGATAACAGAAGGCAGAAGTGACGAAATAAAAGTCCTTTTGCCAAACGAGATCTCTACATCTCACTGCTGCCTGGGATGGTAAAATTATTCATATTTCAAGCGCCTCCATTAGGCATTCCTTATTCATAAACACAGAACTAACTCTCAGCTATTCAGGCGGGGAGAGACCATCAGTGAGGTTTCCCCGCCTTTATTACTAAGACATCCTATATCTAAAAGAAAGAACAAAAATATTATTTTTAAAAAAGCCCCTGTGTGTTGTATATAAATCTACATTTTAAATTTTAGGCAAGCTACCTCCAGCAAAACAAGGCTAACCAAACCTGGCTATGTCTTTTCAGAGAAGCAATCTGAACAAATGGACTAGGGCCAATTCTAATAGAGTGGTAATAACGGACTAAGATAACAACATCGATTCTTTGAGCCGTGGCCTTCTCAGATAGTTCTAATGTGCAGTGACACAGGTCCAGACTTGGAAAGCCCTAATAGACAAGACTAAGTGAGTATCAAAATGACTTGAGATGTTGCTCAGTTTAGAGGGAACAAGGAGCCCAGTCACTAAATAAACATGAACTGAGCTGAGCACGCAGCACAACTAAACGCTCATTTGCATGTGGGATTTAAACATCTGAAATGTTGACAAGGGAACCCTTCAGAGACTCTGAGATGGGATCATCATTATGACAAGAGGCGGTTTGTCTGAAGCACATCGGTCAGTGTCCCCAGCTCTGGAGAAGTCTCAGGTGGCGTCTGAGTATAAGTCAGAAATCATAGGCTCTCACCTCGCCTAGTGAATCATAGGCTCTCACCTCGCCTAGGGTTGTTAAAGAGCCTCCCCCCATTAGTACTCTGAGGACCTGAGTTTCCTTGAGAGGTGGACAAAAACATTTCCTTCTTCCTTCTCTCCTTCCTTCTCTCCTTTCTCCTTCTCTTCTTTTCTCCCTTTTATACTCCCTCACTCAAAAAACCAGCTCGTTTTAGCTTTGTATAAAACAATAGGCTTCTATTAAGTACCTCACAACTAAAGAACTGAGTTGGGGGCATGGTGTGACCATGGTGATTGTGCAAGGATGCACTGCCATGTGGCAGCGAAGTTGTATAAATTTGAAGGTTCTCATGGTATTATGGAGATTGGATGACTTAGTTTGCTGAGGAGAGTTTAAAGAATATTTCTTGAAGGAGGTTAAAATATTAATAGAATTTATTTTGTAGAACCTCATTGGAAGAATTTAGTATAATGAAAGGCATTAAAGTCAAAAACGGTGTTTGTTAAAGGAGGATTAGCTGGTAGTTCGGTTTTATAGAGCTTCAAGTGAGCGTTAGCATGTGGTAAGAAATATGGATTCATAGTTCGGTCGCTGTGCCTTGTCTGCTCTGAGTCCTTCTCCCCATGCTGGAAGGAGAGCAGAGGGTCCCATTTGGCCTGGCCTCTCTAGCCCTGTCCACCCAAACTTCTCCTCACTCTGAACCACAGAAAACTGGAACACAGACGGGGGTACCAAAGCCTGTCTCCAGGCTCCTGTAGAGAAATCCCTGACTAAATCACGCACATAAGGCAGTTTTTGCCGGAATTGCATTGTCTGGACTTATCCAATAATATCCCTAAAACTGGTCCGCCTTAGTTCATAGGGGAAATTGAATTGATTTCTTTTGTAGTTTCTATAGATTTCCGAGAAGTATGGTTCTTCTGCGAAACAATAACGAAATGAAAGGCAACATGAACCATGCTGAATCTTCCGTTTGGAATGGAAGAAACAATTCAGTCACTGTTAATGATGCACGCAGTGGGATATTGTTGTTATTAATGCCAGATTATTCCCATCTCATACCAAACAGAGATCCAGTTTCTGGTAGATCTCAGACATTTTCTACTTTGCAGCTGAGTTTTATTCATTTCCTTTCACTTGGTACTGACTGACTGCTTTTTCTCTATGTGTGTTTTGAATATTAAGAGTCTTAGCGACTTAAAAAAAATATTGCTTCTGTCAGTTTCTAGCACACTGGTGTTGCACATCAGTGGTTTTTTCTTATTTCAATTCTTTTCTGGGAGACAAAATGTTGGTCTCATTGCTTTGTTCCAATCTTTGCTGTTCTCACATATATAATATTTCGAGTACAGTTATGTCTTTATTGCCTACCGCCTCATCTCATACGAATTCAAAAACAAGACTTAAGGAGTCTAGATACTGGCTAGACTTTGAGGGTAGAAAAAAAAAGAGATGTGTCTGTAAAAAATGAATTATTACATACAAATATTAAAAATATCTTTATACTCTAATTTAAAACAAAGATAATAAGCATACAAAGAAATCGCAAAGTCAGTACATACTTCTCAAAAATAAAAGAGATGTGTCTGTGATATAAAATACCAGTGGGAAAACTTTAGCTACGCCCTAGAACCAACACAAATATCATTCCAACTTTTTCTAAAGAACAGCTCACATAGGCGGGGAAGACATACAGAGACAAGAACACTGAGTGACTTTAAAGTCAGAAGAGTTTGTTTCAAATGCTCAAATCAGCTGTTAGCGGCGGCCTTGGGCCTGAATCTAAACTTTCTTAAATTTAAGTTTTATTATTCATAAAACCGAATTTTATTACTTCTAAATTCTTTCCTAAGGTTTTGTAGAGACCAGATGAGATAATGTGTACATAGCATTATTTGTTTCAGTATCTGTGAGCATCCACTGTATGCTGGGCACCATCATAGATGTGGGGTATACACAGATGCATGAGCCATAGGGCCTGTATTAAACTCACATCCAGTCTCCCGGGGTCGGACAAATAAGTCTACAATACGATATCATGCTCTGAGTTTTGAGACAGAAAAACAAAAACAAAAACAAAAACACACGGTGTGCCTTGAAAAATGGAGAGATACCTTGTCTAGCCATCAGCAGTGACTTTTTAAGAAGATGACACTTGAATTCACTATTGAAGGCCAAGCAACCTGAAGTAGTTTAAGCTGTGTGTGAGGAACGATTGGCATAATAAAAATCGGAGGCCAACGGGGACCGCTCATACTTTAATGTGGGTTGAATGGAAGGCGTGGAAGGATCGGGGTGGGGGTGGTGGCGACACCTCCGGGTTTCTGGCCTCCCTGGACTGGCTGGCTGTCCTTCCGCCATGAGGGAGGTCATCGGTTGTGCCCCATCTATGTCTCCCTCCTGCCGGTACTACTTTAAAGCTCAGTTTAGTCACCCTCCTTCTGGGAACCCTATGCGACCCTAACAGAATGCACAGCCTTAGCAAAATGGAGACGAGGAGGCTCCGGCGATCGCTTACAAATCTCCATTCGCACAGACACACGTAAAGCACAGAAGCCTGTGGATTCAACTTCTGCTCTTTAGAACTCTCTGGGTGGAAGAGTAGATGAGTCGACAAATACCGTGAGTCCTCACTCATTGGCATGGATAGGTTCTGGGACTTTAAGCAAAACGACGTATAACAGAACCAATTTCACCACAGGCTAATTGATATAAACAAGAGTTAAGCTTCTGTAGCATCTCATCAATGATATAATGAAACGACATTGAACAAAACATTATTCTAGGACCTGCTATACTTTCTATCACCTTAATGGCAGAGCCGGTGTATCTAGTGTTCTAAGCATCAGTTGACAGCAAAACAAAAATGAACAAACAAACAAACAAAAACTCAGATTAATAATCCATTTGAAATACATATGTGCCAGAAACTGGCTAGGGAGAATCCACGAAACATGTATTATTATGCATTGTTCATACATATGCTCAGGCGCAAACCTTCAGATACGAAATAATTCACCCCGAAGGCAGAATAGTCTTCCTGGCTGCACGTGTCTGCTGGTGTGAAGGTAACAGATATAATTCAGACAAGGATCCTCCGACTAAAATAAATAGCATTTTCACTGATTTTAAAATAGAAAACAGATACAAAGGACATCAATTTCAGAAGCCACAGAGAAGGAAAACAAAGCAAAATAAAAAAAACACACAATATGAATTCTTTACATTGCTAAGAAAATAAACATAGCTAAGAAGAAGGAAAATAAAAGTGACCTTTGGGTGAAAACCCGAGAAATAAAGCTTTCTATGTCTTGCGTTTCCATTTTAATGTTAAAAAGGCAAGAACAATAAAAATAGGCTGTCTTAAATGTCATGGTTTATTGTCAGCCGTATCCATGTCAAACATATATCTCTGTTTTATAGCATGGGGACGAGTAAACAATGCTGACTGCTCATCTGTAGAGCATAGAAAAGGCAGTATGCTAGCTAGCAAAGGCTGGGCTGCTTTGTGCTGTTATTAGTGACGATATTTTCCAAATTAGTTTTGGAAGGCATGAGTATAAAGAGAGGCGATCTAATTTTTTTTTTTTTAATTCTTCTCAAAGAAAACTGTGTGAAAAAAGTCATTAATTTGTTAAAGGTATTAAAACAAGGGTCTATTCATTCTAATAAGTATGACCTAACCAAGTTGTTAATAGAGCCATTACTGGAATAAATCCTTCCAATGGTCTGGGAAATAATTTGGCCTGGTTTTTTTTTTTCTTAATTGAATGAAATAAGGAGAAGGAGGCAAATTGGGAAAAAGCATGGAACTTTCTCTAATCATAGAAGAACAGATATTAAAGAATGATGCAGAGTCACTCTTCTGGTATAGAGGAAATGTAATTGTAGGGGTTGAAGTGCATTTTTCACATGTGTAGTTGTCTGTGCTCTGAACTTGTCTTATAAATGGGTCCTAAGCAGTGCCTCTCGCTGGGCGGTATCCTTCATCCGATCAGCTAATATGAGTTTCCCGGACTGTGACTCGTGGACATGCCCTGCTTGTTCCTGACCCCCGTTTTCCCATAGGCTACACCATTGCATCTGGGATACAGGATGTACTCCTTATGGGCCAGAAGCAAGATATAAGGACCGATGGAAGGTGTTCTATTACCGAAAGACGCCTGTTAGCAATTGGATGCAGTAGCTCAAACTAAAGGCCTCCTCTCCACATGGAATACTCCAAGATAAGGGGCATGTTTTGCCAATCCAACATCATTATCCTGATGATGACTGTTCCATGATTTGAAAGCACTGAGAGAACACTGATATCCTGGGGGCATTTCTGAATTGTTCTGCATGTCCACTCTAAAACACTAACATTAAATATTTCATATGTAAATGATGATGATAATGTTTGCCATTATTATTTATTCTTTATTATTGTCTGGATGCCAACTGGCTATATCAGTGACTAGATAACATGTGAGGTAATTTTTTGAAAACTGAAAAATGTTAGCAAATACTCACTCGATTTAATCAGTCATCCAACATAGAAGCAGTGAGTATCTGAATTTTAAAATGGGTAAAATAATATATGCAAGAAATATGATTCAATATACTTACTCGTTTGTTCAGAAAATATTCTTTGAGTGTCAAACACGTGTTATATGTACTGTGTTAACAATAAAGTGCTTTGAGATTGCGTGAAGGATGATGTTTTAAGATGAATATTTCCGATATGGTACAAATCATCCACATAAATTCTCTACCTTCTTGGCAGAGATGTGAAAAATATTAAAGCCTCTCTTTG
This sequence comes from Pteropus medius, assembly GCF_902729225.1. NCBI lineage: Eukaryota > Metazoa > Chordata > Mammalia > Chiroptera > Pteropodidae > Pteropus > Pteropus medius. The sequence goes on from NW_024356333.1 coordinate 3,743,639, forward strand.
AATAAAATTGGAAAATAGCAAAGGGATAATTAAACATTCAATCTCCAAAATATACCATTGACATATATTCTGGAATGGTTTAGAAAGGAAAAATTCAACCTGTAAAAAGTTTATTGGATAAATGTATTCTCCCAGATAACCTGACTATTTTCAAAGTCATTTAATAGGCAGTATCTCTGTGCGCAGAGGATGAAATGGTATAGATCACTGAGAATCTGTAGTTGTCCATCAAGATCAAGGCCAAGAAATTATGATTAATCTTGGCTATAAGGTGAGGGTGTTCAGAGATGACAGGTTCCTAGGGATCGTCTAGTCCAAGTTTCTCATTACAGAAGTGAGATAATTGAGAAAATTAAAAAAAAAGAAAAAGAAAAAGAGGAAATGGCTCAAGATCTCTCCTAGGGCAAAAGGGAAATCTAGTTCCTGCATCAACAAATCTACGAAGTTATATTTATTCTGTACGTCTTCTCAGAATAAATATTTATTTAAATATATTTCTCGCTAGTTCAGAGGTAAAGTTTTCTCACCCAAAGAGGTCTTGAACTTTATAGGACAAGTACCAAATAGCATGGTTTTCAATATCGTGTGTAAAGCAACATGACAAATCATATGTTACAAAGATATATTACAAATATGTTGACTAATTGTTCATAGTTTTCCCACTCTTATAGACAATCAACTCTTCATACTGTGAAATAAGTGTTCAAAAATGAATATTTCATATTTGCCAATAAAAATGCTAAACAAGTTAAAAATATGTGCTACAATAACTTAAAAAAATAAAATTAATATTCCAGAGACAGTTCAAAGATGGTCGCAGTGTTTAATATAATAACACTGATCCTAATCCAGCTGATAATTTTCTCAGTGGCAAATATGAAGATATTTGATACAAACCTACCAAAATAGCAACTTCCTTTAACAAAAAAGTTCTCTATCTCAAATGCCCCAAACTGGAAACTGTCTTTAATTATTTCTAGTTTCTCTGCTAAATCCCAAATCACCAACCATGCTGCTATTATCAAAGGACCTTTAAAAGCAGTACATTCAGAAATGCAGTAGTGAACCTATGGGACACAATTGTCCTTCTAAGCATATTAAACAAATCCCTTTGAAAACCTTTGATGTGCAGTGTTTCGCTAAATTTGGAAAGCATCTCCGGAAGTCCAAGTGCGTTCTGCCTGCCCTAAAGACACTCCCCGATGAAGACGGTCTTTCTGATTTCCCTAGAGAGGATGTCCCAGCATGGGCATTGGCCCGACTGATGTGGTTGAGGAAACGTGTATTATTATGTGTGCGCGCAGAGCATGCACTAACATCACGCACCGTGGGAAACAGTGTTTTGTGAGAAACTCTAAAAGACCCAGCAGAGGTATCTAGGGGGACACAAAAGTAGGTATTAAAATTCCAATGTAAAATTGGATGCTACAGCAGAAAAAAGGCAACATCATTTGCAAATTTAGAAGGCCTGTCTAAACACATTTAGGAGTCATTCTACGGTGAATATGCTTCTATTGTTTTTAACAAATGTTAATCGTATAGATGTATCATTTGTTATGCATTTAATTTTTTAAAACTTCCAGCAAGCCAAAAATTTTGATTTATATTTGAGAATTAAAGTAAAAAGAACACATTAAAACTAACAATGTTAGTTAGATGGTGACTCTCATGAAGTTGGAAAGGTGACTACAAAGACCTCCTGATGGCTTTAGGAAAAAATCATTTAAACTACATATTTTTAAAAATATATAATTTATAGGGCTGAGAGGAAAAACATAGGTATGTATTTTTTTTTATTCTTGCTGATGTCCATGGCAATTCTTTGTAGCTTTTCTGAAGATCATAAAGTTAATAAATATTATATTGGAGTCTATAAAACTTAATTCAAATGATAGAAAGATAATAAGAACAAAATAACACTTTAAAATCAAAGACATAAATTCTTTCATTTGAATCGAAAGGAATTTGAGGTGAAAAGACTTAGAGATCATTTAAGTAAATGTTGAGTCCAATTATGCAAAACTCATTAAAATATTTTAAATGCCATTTTATTAATCTTGCAATTATTATAATATCGCTTTTTAAAATTTAAAATGTCTTTATTTATATGGTAAATACTGTTTCCTACTAAAAGAAGATGACTTCTGTCTTTCGATCAGTCAAGCTTAGCTAGAAAATTCACTTTTTAATATCACATGTTGACATGATAGAGGATGTAGGATGCAAAAATCAATTTAATAGGCATTATTAAATAATTTCGAACATATGTAGTATCTTGAATAAATGATTAAAATTAAATGTGGGCACATAATATTCTGTATATATCAAAGAGCTTGAAAGACGATGTGTTTGCACTAATTTCTGGTAAATACCACTTTTCTTTTTTTTCTTAGATGATGACGGGGAAATACAGTGGCAAATACACAAATTCTAGCAATTGCTTTTTAGGAAGGCATTGTTTTTGTAGTAATGAGGCTATTTTATTCACGTTCTTTAAAATATTAATATCTGTGTTATAGGTTTTAATACCTGAGGGTAATCGATGGCAAAGAGACTAATATTTAAATGCAACACAGTTTGTGTAGATGATCTCATTTGGTCTTCACCACAGCTCTGTTCAACTGTAGAATACATTCCATGTTGAAATATAAAGAGGAGGCCCAGATCTCTAAGATTACCCCAGTATAATCATTAATGGAATACTTTCACTGTCAAAAGTTTCTGGTTTGGATGATAAGTTACATAGTAACCACAGAAATCAGGAAACGGAGATGCAGAAAGTTTAAATAATTGACTAATATCATATTCACCCCCGGTTGATTCTGTATGGCAACCTCGTTATGCATGAATACAAGTCATTCTCTTTCCACGGCTCAGCACTGCGTCAGAGCCAGACCAGCAGGTGTTTTCAGTAGAGCAATTCGGAGATGAAGAAGTATAGCCTGTCCAAATAGGAATGTCAAATATCCTGAAATGCTACATTAGAAAAATCAGCCCTCTGGATTTTTCTACTCCCGTGGATTTACTCTGAAAAGGCAAATGCTCCTAGGAGAAGTAGCATTTCGATCAATGAATTCATACCAAAGTAATAAAGCATCATCAGTGAGCAGGAAAGGAGCAGATTAAGAGAAATCCTGGGTGAGTAGTAGAGGCTGGAGAAGGGATGGAGGGGAACAAGCGGAATGAAATCGGCCAACGTGGATGGGAGCTCGCCAGCTGGGAGCTTCGGTCTATTTCATGATTTAAGCCTTGATGTTACAGATGAAGGGAAGAGCTTCCTGCTAAAGGTTAAGAACATGCTTGATCTGGAAGATTCTGGCTGCCAGGAGTGGGCAGTACGGAACAGAGGAGTGAATCAGGAACTAGAGAGAGCAGAAGAGCACCAGCAGGAGAGGCACAAAGAGGGACAATGATGATTGCTTTTCCCAATCCACAGCCACGAATGGGTCATCGATTGGGTTACAGTTAATTAGGTTATTAATGGGTTAGTATTATCAGCTACAGTTCTGGGTTTCATTAGCTGTGACAGATCTTTTAATATCTAAAGCAGAAAAGGAGAGAAAGACTAGAAAGAGGGAAAGGAGGTGTTTTACAAACTGAGGGACAAGAGAATTACAATGGAGGAAAGAAAAATTTGCTTTCCGGGAGCAGCATGAAGAGACCTCTGAAGAGCAGAGTAAGTGTGACTATTCCCTGAGCCACCTAGGAGCCTGCAAGAGGAGGGGCAGCATGTGTGAGGCCATGCGAAATGAAGAAGAGGCTGGCATTACGCTAATTACTAAAGCTCCCCCTCGGACAACAGGAAGCAGACAATGAAATACTGGATGATTTGCCCAGGCCAAGGCATCAAGGCACAGTGGTAATTATTAACTTCAGCGGTATCTTTTCAGGGAAGGCAAAGGCTATAGTTGTTTTTTAAGACACAAGTGTGAATATTAAGAGATCTGCTCCAGCAGTCTCTCCAGGTGTGTTATACACCTAGTCCTCCCAGAAGTGATCATCAATTATGTAGTCTAGAAAAGCAATCTGTTCTCTCTGCTGGAGGAAATAAAGGTTAAATCACTTCAAAAAACACCGCCAACAACTCTCTGCCCTTTGGTTTAATAGAGAAGACGACAGGTTTCTAAAATGGGAAGAATTATCCAGGAAGCAAAATTAAAAAAGAAAATGTCTCTGGGGAGCAGAGAGCACTGAAGGTTCCACCAAGGAAACCTAAATGGCAAGAGGGTGAAAAGGAAGAGAATTATTCCAGATGTACATCGCTCTAGAAGCTCTAGGCTTTCTAACTGGGTTGCTCTGGCTATTCTATATAAGTATAAGTCAAATTTAACTCAAACCTCCGCCTCTTTTCGGGTTCTGTCTTTGGGCTGATTCGAATGCAGCACTGATACTGTTTCATCTGGCTTCAGCGAGGGGTCTGAAGAGAAGACACGATTCCAGCCCCCAAACAATGCTTCCCACCTATGCCACTTGAGAACCCAAAGTGTCGACTCTCGGTTTATGTCTTCTTGGGTTTCCATATTTATCATTTTACTCCGTAAAACGGGGAGAGTGATCACTGGCTTTATCAGGAATTCTTCAGTAACCACATGCACTTAAATGTGACTATTAGAATTAGAGAGGTACTTTCACAGACTCAAGCTAAGGTGCAGCCAGAGGTTATGGCACATGGGAACGAGGGACCTGAAGGAGAATAAGCATGAGACCGGGACTCATCCTTCTGTGCGGAGCCACACGATCTCACAGTTTCCTTCTTCACTAGCACCTGCTTCACTTCTCTCTTCCTGTCTGATTTTCACATGGCCCACCGTGGTTTCCCACAGCCCTCCCGGGTCCCAAATCTATATCACATAACCATAAAACAGAGATTCTGATGGCATCAGTTGAGATCACGAGTTCTATCTAACCACTCGTGGTTAGTGGAGGGAGAAGAGGATCATGTGGTTGAGTGGCTGTCCCTTTGGGCCGTAGAAAAAGGATGGTTTCTACAAGAGGCACATGAAGTAGAAAATTGAAAGTCTGGCAGAAGAAATGATGGGCATCTTTAATCTAACATTCTATCTGTCAACGTTGCTGTGAAGATCAAGGGACATTTAGAACACATATTAAGACACATATTTAGAACACATATTAAGGCGTTTTCTAACCTGTAAAATACCATGTAAATGTAAGGTAGTAGATAACTTATACAAAACTCTCAAAGGTTTAGTATCTGTGCTACCCTTTGAAAAGAATAACTCATCAATTGCCGTTGACTCAGAATGACACAAGACTGAGAAACCATCATGAATTAAGAATGTGGAGATAAACTCAGAATAAGGTCATAGGAAGTAGGTATTGTTCTAAGACAAACAAAAAACCAAAAACTTAAGGTATTAGAGAATTACAAGAGGATTTTCCACTTAAATGTCATATTTCTCCACAGTTTGTCACATACTAGTCTCCAACATCAAGGTTGTAGCAGATAGATTTGTACTGTGGGAATCCGAAAATTAAATTAAATTTTATAAATATATTCTCATCTATCATCTGAATGTATATTTGCGTTTATACTCTATTTCTCTATGCATTCATTAACTATCTCTCCCAAATGTATTTGAGGAATATAATTTAAATAATTGGTAAAAGCTAAAGCCCATGTTTATCAACATTATGTTCAACTGAATTTGTTCTTTTCTGTATTTGTATAATTAGTAAGTTATATCCTTTTACCCTCTGTGTTAGTATATGAGCTTCTTGCTTCAGATGCTTATATGATGTATACATATCAGACGATTCTTGCCAATAGTGAAGTAAGAAAATATAACTCTAGCATTCCCAGATTCCCTTATATTTATCTTTTCTTTTCTCCCTTTGGATATCAGATTATTAAAAAAACAAACAAACAAACAAACAAAAAAACAAGAAACACCTAATTAATACTACTTTTAAATCAAAACTGTATTTTAAAATGTCTATCTCTCTACCTTTGCCTGTGGATGTCCTTCACCAAGTCTTTTGATTGAGTAAAGTGTCTCCATACGCCTGTAAATCTCTATATTATTCTGTATACATTATTCTCTCTTCATTTTACCTATTTTCTTCTCTCCTTTGGTCTGTCTGAATCTCTGATTATCTATTTATCTCTTTTCAGAGGCCATTTTTTTTTCTTTCTTTCTCTCTTCTTTCTTCCTCAACCCACTCTTTTGGGTTTTCTCCTGTTTCATATTTTTCACCTTTATTTATGTTTTTTTCTTCTCTCCATTTTTCACTTCTATATTTATTCATTTTTGCTTTTCCTGATTTGGCTGTGATTGAGTTTAGTATTTCCTGGTTTATTGAATAAAAATGATTATCCTTGTTGGTTGATTCTTATTGATCCAAGAAAATATTATTTCTTCCCTTTTTAAGTTGCCATTCATTGATATTTGTATCAGTGCTCCTTTGAAGCAAAAGAGTTTTAAATTTCTGTCTTTAATCATTTTTTTTTATTCTCTGTGAACAGCTATCTACTTTGAAATTACCATTTACTAATTAACACCATAACTTTAAAGTCCAAAACTCAAATTTTAGTTGCAAATGTATAACTATTTTTCACACAACTTTATAATAAAGCTAAATTCTGGGTGCTGGGGAAGAAATTGCAAAGTGTCATATTTTTTCATCCTTCATTTTCAACTGAAATTAAGTTGTATGTCAACAAAAAGGAAAAAATGCAGTGAATACAAAGTAGTCTTTTTTATGCATTGTTCCTATGTTTGGAGTCAATTCTTTTCAACAACTTTTAAATGATTTTCTGATTAACAAGAATCTCCTTAACTCAAGAATTTTTACACCATTTTGAATTCTTTGTCCCATGCAACTCCAAAAATTCTTCCTCTTTAATTTACCATTTCTTTCTTCAAGCTCAATCTTTGACTCTCTAATAGTGGCTGCAGAAGAGGTTTATGGTACCTATGTGTCTGTTAGCAGAGTGTGAAGAATGATTTTGGGTGCCTGCTAATTGCTGCTGTGCAATAAATTATATTTTAGAAATATAGCTGTAAACACAGCATGTTCTCTTTGAAAACATTTGTCAACATGGAAATAAAAGTGGACTTACCCCCTCGCTTGTTGATTTTGGCATAGCCAGGAGAATAGCTCGCAGACATAGAGGACGAGCTGTTGAAAGCCACATGGGAGAGTCCAGACACAAGTGGTTCATCACATTTTTCTGAAAAGAAAAGACAGAGACAGATTCACAAAAGATCTTTAAATAACGACTGGCTTGTTTTTCTTAAAATAATTACTGACTATATCACAAATTTTAAGATTTGTGATACGACATTTAGCAAACGATCAGAATTTCGGCAACTGGACTTCAATAATTCTAAAGATCACAGGAACAATTTAAACAACCCTCTGCTTTTCAAGAGTATGACAAAGTGCTTCATTCCCCAGGGACTGGAGTCAGACCTGCCATCTCAGAATCGTGAGGGACGCTGAGGTTGTTTACTTAACAAGCTCTGGAATCTAGCCTCTCCTGGCCATCTCAGCTATTTATTCGCTTATTCATTATAGGAATAGAAGATGAGAAACGTTGAGATCAGAGGAGGGAAGACTATGAGGAATCCTACCAAAGCTAAAAGACTAAGAAGAACATGTCAGTAAGGGAGAACACAAAATAATCACCAACTTGAAAATCATCTGAAAAATTAGTCGGTTCCCATCGACCTTGAACAGTCAACTGCACTGGAACCAGGTGATCCTTCGGTTCTGTTCCTCACCTGGCTTCCACAATGCCACTCATTTTTCTTGTCCTCCTTCCTCCCTACCAGCTTGTTTTCCAATTCCTTTGATGGGTCTTTCTCATTTTCCTCATGTCTAAACATTAAAGTACCCAGGACTAGCTCTTGGGTCTCTTCGCGGTCGACTCTTGCTCTCCGAGAGACTGTATGTGTCAAGGCCGTGTCTTCTCACACTGGACCGTCCCCAACACTACCACCTCCCTCTGCCCGGCTGTCAGTGATCAGAAGTGACATCTTCCTGCGTCCTCCCTTGTTGCTCCATAGACCTTCTGCACAGAGCTGCCAAAAGGATACTTTTTAAAAATATAAGTTGGTCATGTGGCTCCTCTGCTCAATCACTCAGAATGAAGTCGGAAGCCAACTGCTCACAGTGGCCACTGCACCAGCCACACCTTCCCTCATCCTTGTCCACTCCTGTCCAGCCACCATGGCCCGCTTCCTTCAACAGCAGGCCTGCCCCTGCCACAGGATTTCACAATTGCCATTCCAGCTACCAAGAGGCTCAGCCCTCACCTCTCCCAGGCTCTGCTCGGTGTCACCTTTCATTGCTGCAGACAAGTTTTCCTAGCAAAAGAGCATGATGCTGCCATCACCCACTATCCCCACATCTGGCCTTATTTTCCTTCGTAGCATGAAAAGCTATCTGACATGTTACGTTTTGACTCATTTAATTGTTTAGTCGCCATTCTCTCCCATGAGACTGGAGAAGCTCTATGGGAATAAAGTTTTTGATAATTTGCTTATGCTTACTCTTTAGGAATCTGAACCGCACCTGGCATTTGGCATACACTCTAAAAACATTTGTAGGATGAATGAATGGATAAAAATAAGAACAACTAGGCCCAATCTGAGAGTGCGGAGGCACACTGTTCATTTACAATGTGGCACAATACCTAATTTTTAGAGATTTGGTCTTAAAATCCCAATAAATGTTTACACGTGCTTAGTACTCTTTAATAAGACAGAGAATAACACTGGATATTCTTGAATGCTATTCCAGATATTTATAAACAGAAAAAATCAAAACAAAACTAGCCATAGAAAGAATGAACTAGTTTTCTTGAAAAGTCACTCAAGTGAATTGTCTCCAATGATATTGGAGAAATAAATTATTATTCATCATCTCATCACTCCGGTGTGTACACATTTGAAGTTAATATGAACAAATCCATCCCTGTAAAACATTGTTAGATTTTTTATTTTTCTTACTTATACCACAAATGCCTCTGGGAAATATGGCATGTGTGTATGACTACATTCCCCAGAAAGAAAATGTTAAAGAAAAAAAATATGACCATAAAACTTATTTTAAATGTATCAGTTAACAAAGTAGGCATCTAAAGTAAAAGATTTCATATTAATTGTTTTGAAATACACAATTCAATTTAGCTACTAGTAAGCACAAATATAAAACCTTGATTTCCTATCCTCCTCTCTTCCGAGTCTAATTTTTTACACTCGTTTGACATAGTTCTGAATTGAATTTGAGCAATCCTTACTTCTAAAGTTCCCATTAGATTAAGAATGTGCTGATGTTCATTCATTTTCCTTTTATTCTTTCCGCTATGCATCCGGTGCCTATGCTGTTTCAGGCACAGGAAATGCAGCAGTAAGTGAAACTGACGACATTCCTGTCCTATGGAACTTTGTCTTAGAGGGGGAAAAAAAAAACCAGACTAAAAACTAAAAGGTAAATTTATATTATGAGATGGTGATTAAATACTACAGAGATATTGAATAAGGCAGAGGGGGCGGGGAGTTTGGCAGGGTGGAGGTTGAGGGTGCTGTGTTTTGCTGTCTGGTAAAGCAAAGTCACTTTGATCAGGTGACACATCTGAACCGTGATCAGAAGGAAGTGAGGAGGGGGTGAGCCCTGTGAGAAGTCAATGGGATTATGCTAGGAGGAAATTGTTCTAGTCCAAATCTGCTCAATAGGGTAATATTAATGAATAATACATCTTCCAAAAGGAAGTATCCCATGCATACACATTGTCACACTGAAAGTAATTAAAAAGAAGTTGGTGAATAACTAACAATCCATCAGCTAATTTAAATTTAGAACTTAAATATAGCATTTATGAAACCTGAAGACATGTTTTTTAAAAATTTGACTTCCGTAATAAATTGATCATCTTTATAATAAATTAAAATTTTTTTTTCTAATTTAAAAAAATGATGTAATTCAGAATGATAAAACTAGAATGTAATTGGACTCAAGAAAGATAAGCATATAAGAGATTATTTGCTTTTTTAAAAAAGGTGGCTGTTAGGATATGGAAGCAACCGGAATGTCCTACGATAGATGATTAGATAAAGAAGCTGTGGTACATATATACAATGGAATATTACTCAGCCACAAGAAGAGGTGAAATACTGCCATTTGTGACAACATGGATGGACCTTGAGATGATCATGGTAAGCGAAATAAGCCAGACAGAAAAAGTTGAAAATCACATGATATCACTTATATGTGGGATATAAAACTAAAAGCAATAAATGAACAGGACAAACAAACAGAGACCCATGGACATGGACCATAGATTTGTGCTTAACAGAGGGGAGGGGGGAGGTAAATGGGGTAAAAGGGTCAAATACGTGGTGACAGAAAGAAATCTAACTATGAGAGGTGAACACACAGTGTAAATATATATATGTCTCACTGTTAGAATGTGCAGTTCAAACTTACTGGATTTTGTTAACCAATGTCACCATAAAAAATTAATTAATTAACTAATTAATTAAAAAAATAAAAAGGAGGCTGTAAAATTACCAGAATTTAAGCACTGTCAATCTTACATTCTTATAAGTTGAGACATGATCTATAACCATACAATTAAGTAAGAAAAATGCTACATGCACTATATGTTTTCCTGGAAGACTTTAACCACAAATACTTATTGAGATCTTACTCTGCTTGTAACATTCTAACCACTTTTAGCAATTAAAAATATATATACATATATCTATGTATCTATCTTTCTGTCTCATCTCTGTCTCTGTCTCTGTATCTATCTCTATGTCTATTTCTATCTCTATCTCTATATATTGTCCACTCCCCCATGACAAGTAATAATATATACACCCATGTAAAGTAATTAAACATGAAACAAGAGAATAATACAGTTTGTAATTCAATGCTGAATAGAATATTATCAAATACTGAAAGTCATAAATTAAAACGCAGGGCTGTTGTTTAGGTGAGTTGCTTATCAGTTCTAGCTCCATCATAATTGTATGACCTTGAGTATGTCAATTAACCTCCTCCTACAGATGACTCACACGGAATATGAGAAAATAAGCTAAGTTTTTCTTGAGCACTAAAAAGTTCAAGCACTATCATCTACAGGAGTAACAATGTCCTACAGGCCAAATCCAGCCCATTGCTTGCTTTTGTAAATAAAGTTTTATTGGAGTACAGCTATGCTCACTCACTGATATATTGTTTAGGACGGCATTCATATAACAGTGGAATGTCAGAAAAGACACCACATGGCCTCCAAAACTAAAATATTTACTATCTGACATTTTAAAGAAAAAGTTTCCCAACCTCTGGTCAAGTATAACAAATATCCAGGAAAGAGAATGATTAATAATCACTTATGGTATTTGGTAACATACAAATAATGAATAGAACCTGAAGAATTGAAGGACTACAGACAGGTGAAAAAAGGGTTAAGAATATTCTAGAAAGAGGGAACAAAATCATGGAGGCCACGGGGGGAATAAAATCTCCCAGAGATGGTTGTAGTAGCGCTCCACGAATGCACATACATGCATGTGCACATACATGCACATATTATGAAGAACTATCCATTTTTAATTCCGACAAGTTAATAAAAGTTATTACACATTACAGATTCCCACAAGTCAGTTTGCTTGTCGTGTTAGAATGTGTCACGATATTCTGCACTCTTAAATAGTAGGATATCAAGCAAATTCCTAGAGAAAGTGGAGAGAGAGGTAGAGATAGAGGTAGAGATAGAAATAGAGATAGAGATATATACATATATATACATAGAGAGAGAGAGAGAGAGGGAGCACACAAGCATTTAAAACAATTTTGTATGGTATTTTCCCATAGTGGGATGTCTTCCAAAACTGCAGCCACAGACAGAGTTCCGGCAAATATTTGGTCTCTGGTATTCTTTCCTTCCAGAGACTCGTGGATGAAAACTACAGGAACAGATGGACTTGAGTTTTATTTTCACACGATTTCGGTCAGTCAGGAAGGCCGACTAGCCATAAGAATTCTGCATGAGTTCAATGACCAGTGACGGCTGTCGCCCTTCACCTAAGAGACCATGGCCAGGGAGGGGCTGTTGTTAGTGAGAGGTGTGGGCAGGAGTCCGCGAGGTCAAAGGACATCAGAACACACATAATTGCATTAGAGGTGGCATTCAAATGTATCTCTGATTAAAATAACTTGGGAAAATTTCACAATATCTTTTAAAATTATGGCACTTAAAATATATGTTTTATATCAGGGGTCCTCGACCCCTGGGCTGTGGACCGGTACCAGTCTGTGGTCTGCTGGGAACCGGCCGTACAGCAGGAGGCGAGCGGCTGGCAGTGAGCGAGCTTCATCTGTGCGTGCAGCCGCTCCCCAGCACCAGCATCACCGCCTCAGCTCTGCCTCAGATCATCAGGTGTTAGATGCTCATAGGAGCACCCGTCCCTGGTGCCACAAAGGTTGGGGACCTCTGTTTTACATCACACATTTGGAAACCTACACCTAATAGACAGAAAACAATTAAGGACAGCCAAGGACTCCAGAACCAAACACTGCTATCAGGACAGGATTTCTAGCAACATCTTCATTGACAATTTAGAAAAATAGCCATTGTGAAAGGCATGTTCTCAGAGGGATGCACCGCTCCGCGGTCTCCTTGCTTCCTGTGCATTCAATCCCTGCCTGCTGAAGCCGGAGCTACACTGCCTCAGGTGTTATGGCCATTCCTCTCCAGGGTCAAAGCATATTAACAAGGCCAGACTTCCCTCTGAACTCTCTGGCTCCAATCAACAGGCTCCTACCTTACTCCTCACGGCCAAAATCATCCTGAAGTACAAGCTGAAGAGCTGTGCTGATCTTGTTCTTGATTCTGCCAGTGGTGTCTCTGGGCTTCCCAGAGGTCTTCTCCTGGTGTTCATTTCAGGGTCTGGAGTTTCAAAGATTACATCTCGTCTCCTGTTCCTGTGTTTCCTTATTTCTGTCTGCCCACCCACATGCCTGACTATTGTCAACCACTGCATTCACCAGTCTGAGGACGAAACTGCCCGTGTACCCACCTGATGTGTACTGTGTCCCACCTACTGCTCACTACATTATTCTCTGCTACCATTCATCTGACTCCCTATAGAGACCATGAGCTCATGACTCAGGCGCTTCCTGAATCATCGCTTAGATGAAGAGAGCCCCTTAAGGCGCTCATAAAATATAAGTAGCCTCTCTTCCCATACTCTGACCAAGAGAGGGCTTGTATAAGATCTGCTACATCTATATTTCCCAAGACTACGATTCTTGTTTTGTAATTGTTTTTTTTTTCAAGAAGAAAGGAAGGAGAGAGAGAAGGAAGGAAGGAAGGAAGGAAGGAAGGAAGGAAGGAAGGAAGGAAGGAGAAGGGAAAAAGAAAGATGTAGCACTAACAACTTTACGATCTGTTTATAGCTGTGGCAGGCTCATTATTTTCACTCCCCATAAGCCTGGGCAGCTGGTTACAGGATTTTTTGTTTTGATGCACTTATAAAAATGGTGCTTTGTCTTTTCTCAGCACACATTCCTTGAACAGGCACTGTATTTTTCACCTAGAACTTTGCTAACTTTAGCATTCTATTAAAAACAAACAACAACAACAAAAAACAAACTTAGATCCTCCCATATATCATCTGTGGAAATCTTATTCCTCAATACTTTTCTTTAGGGAATGTGCAGAGCAATCACATCGAAAAGCCAAATTTTCTTTAAATTAATAATTTATAGTATAGGATATTCAAGTATTATATTACTTCTTTGATAACAGATGGAAAGTTCAGGAAACAGAAATATGACAATCTCTTCCAATATTTTTTATTAATTGTTTTAGATAGTTGAGATTCTTTTTTTTTAAAACTTAACATGGTCTAATAAATATTTTCTCAGGATAGTTGTGACTTTCAGAGGTAGCATTCGGTTGGGGCTCCCCCGATATTAGCATAGTGGAAGATTGAGCATGCTGCTCACCCTCCAAAGATCTAGATTTTACTTCTTTTGATTTGGATTTGGACAGCTTAATTTAATTCTGTCTTCCCTACAATCTCTTCAGTTTTTCCATTATTTCAAAAGTCCTTTTCCAGTTCTGAATCGCTGTTCTATGATTTATAAATTATAGTAACTGAAAGTAAATAGTTAAGAAATTAGCATTATAGGAGTATGCCAGGAAAATGTTTGCTGACTCCAACTCATCTCCTGCTTTACATATTGTGACTTTCATCCTATTTTCCTCCAATTTATATGGTTCATACATTGCTTTGTGTACCTCTTGCTCCAGTGCCCTGGCCTATATACTTTGTCACTGGAAATATGATCCACAATACAGAGAAAAAAGTACTCTCCTAATCCATAGAGGTAATATCTGTTACTAATCTTCACCAATACACACACATGCACGCACACACAGCATTTCATATAAGAGATGCGTAAACACACAAGAACATTTATAATCTGGTCTTTGGCATACTTTTTTTTAACTCAATGATCTATCACAGAAAATTTCATACACGTATTGCCTCGTTTTTACGTATTGCATTTTATACAGAGAATTTTTGTGATTTATATTAGGATTTGCATAGCGAGGTTAAATTCTTTTGTACAGAAAATGCAAGAGATATAATTAAATGGAGAATTAATTGTCCTTCTATACGATGTATGGGAGAATGGGCTTGGTTTGCTTTACCTACCCTAGAAAAGGCTTTATGGAAGATGGCGGCCATGAAGAGAAGTACAATTAGTTTGTCGTCAGTGCTAATTTAGGGAAGTATTATGGCTGATAAAATCGGAATTAAATCAACTGAGTGGACATCTCTTTCCTGATATGCAGTAAAATTCAGTTAAGTGAAAGAAGACAAATCTCTCTTCCTCCTTTTTTCTTCTCACTGAATCTGTTTACTACCTGATACAGTGACCTCACTGACATTTTTGTTCATTTTTCATTCCATGAGACAAAGCCCAATGTGCTACCTTATGCATTATAGTAGCTGAGAGCTGAGTGAGGCAGCGGTCCCATATCCTCCATCTCAATGACGTAAACAGCAGAGGCCATTAAACCAAAATCAGTCCATAAATGAATAGTAATAGCAGTCACTTACTGAGTACTCATGTGACAGAGAATGTATTAAATGCTTTGAAAGAATTATCTCAGCGAGTTGTTACAGTAAGCCTTTGACACAAGTATTACCCTTTCCCAGATGAGGAAGCTTGAGAGCTCATAGCTGAAGAATATTGGAGCCTGGACAAATGCCAAATTGTGCCTGATTTGCACAACTTGGCCTATGCTTCCGAGGTCTGCATTTCAAGGACACGCCTTCTCTAGACTCGCTTCTGTATATGAGCTGGGTTAATTCCTGGGCTATGCAGATCCCTTTATAATATTGAAGTGGCCAGATTTTTCTTACCACTTTGCATTTTTATCCCAGAAATTTACTTGAGGTGATCTCTCGAAATAATACGATGATATTGCAACAATTTCCATATCTTCTGTCCACGTGAGACCTACGTCTTTCAACTAAAAGGGGTTCTTGCAGTTTCAAACAGGGGTTCTCGGAGAAAACCACACATAATCAGCCACTCAATGGATATGCCTACATCCAATAAATATCCATTCAGCAAAGCACATCAAATGTATTCCAAGTATTCGCGTCACAAATGTTTACTGGGCATTTATTTTTCTGCTTCAGACTTTATCCCCTTAAAATCTGTTTTCTTCACAGTTGCTAGATGGACCTTTTAATGCCAGGGATCCGATTATTCCAGGTGCTGACGCCCTCCCCGAGAGCTTGCCCTCCCATTCGGTGTGAAATCCAAACCCACAAAAGCCTGCGTGGCTCTAGCCTGGAGGAACCCTCGCTGTTGTTTTATTACAGTCTTCTCCTTGGGGTCACCAAGCTCTAGTGTCTCTTTCTCAGACACATCGAGCACATTCAGCTCAGGGCCTTTCAGCCCTCCCTGGACCACTTCCTCTTTCCCTGCCAGGTTTCTGTAATCGATCAACTCAACTTCCGCCCTCACACCAGCCATACTCGGTGACTAATCTATGGTGATATGTGAATAGCCTTAACCTGAATTTAAGGACCAAATCAATTTCAATAGAGAATATAGGATTCAATCCCAATCCTTTTTTTTTTTGAAATTCACAATCCTGGCTTAATTCTTATTTTTCTGTGCAGCATTCATGCTATCTGATTCCACCTCTAGGATTTTGTTTTTTTCCTCATTTGTTGGTCCACTGAAAAACTCACTGTGTGTGTGTCTTTTATGTATGTATGTATTTTATTTTTTTTTTGACTAGACTATAAATACCAGGAGAATGGGGCATGTGCCTGCCTCCTTGAGCCTCTATTCCTGAGGCCTAACAACCTGGCATGTGGCATTAATTCTGGAAAGCATTGCTGAACCAATTACTGACAATGATGAGTAATAAATCCATCTAAAAGTGAGCAAGGCAAAAAAGTTCCTAGTTTTGGCTATTGATATGTATTCATTTTATCTACCGGATACGTATTCATTTTTCCATTAAAAAAACGGCTTGAACAGAGCGAATTGGCTTCATCCCATGATACTATATAAACATCTTCCTCACTGTATCACACATAAGAAAGATCATCTCTCTGATCTTTATCAACTTAAAATGATTTGTCATTTAGAACCCTTGAATTAAATAGAGGATTTGTCTACATCATATATACATGATGTTTACAAACATATATATACATACACATTAAGTACACAGTAAGTACTCCTCATATACTTTGAAAAATGTTGAACACATTCAGTATTGTAGCATATGACAGACAATAAATAAATTTGATACTATTACGTTAAAAATACAGATCATGTATTTTTTTCATTTTCCTTTTGGTTGGTCCAATAACTACTCAGAGAAAAAAATTAAAGTATAATTAGAAAATCAGTCACGTTTGCAAGAATCATGGTTGTAAATCAAACAGGAAATTGTCTGGTCTGCATGTACCAAGGGCAAATTACTTCGAGACTTGTAGTTCAAATTTTGCTGGACATTTAACAGCTGTAGCATATTTCTGACAGATGGGATAACAGATGAATCAGTTTCAAATTATCTACTGAACTGTTATATACTAGAAAAAAACAGATTTGTGAGGCTTGAAAAAAATGTTTTCATCCTCTCTAAGTTGATCTAATTTTGCAGATATAAAATCTATAATACAAAATAATAAAAATAAATTTTTACCCTATATATTGTCTCAAATAGTTTTGAAAATTTAATTCATATTACTTTATGCAAAAAAAAAGGAAGTGATATTCAAAAAGAGAACCAACTATTTGACCTACAACCAGGCAGAGGTTTTAATCTCTAAAACAATGGTGACGGTGGACTTTTTTAAACTCAAATTCTAGTCTCATAAGGAGTCAGAGCTATCTACCCCTTTAAATAAACCAATAATCTGAAGAGTGTCAAGGTCAATTGCAGTATGACTAAATGAACTTGTGTATTCTTAAAGCTTTCATAGACAGTCTTCCTATGGGTGAGGCTTTTTTGAATTGAGATTTGTTGGTCCACTGGTAAATGTCTCCTTTTTGACTCTAGTTTCACTAACTGGTTAATTCAATGATAGAATTTAACAATAAGATGCAGTGTATTTATTGACAATCAAGTCTATATCCAGGACTACTTAACCTACTTTTGCTTTTAAATAATTGACTAAAGCGCTATGATAAACATTCTCCAGTATTCTGGCTCAAGTCACTTCAGATCCGACGATGCTCTCAACTAGTAAGAAGTCAAGCACTAAAAAGTCCATAAAGTAAAGCCGAAGAAGAGCGTTTAATTAACTGGCAAATATTTATAGTATGTTAAGTTAAAGTGGGATATGAAACAGTATTTATAATATGACCTTAATTTTCTGAAGTATATATTTATGGATGAAAAAATGACTAAAAAAATACATAAACTGAAATATTAACCATGATGTCACATTGGTTATAATTGTCACCTTTATTTTCTTCTCTGTTTCCTACTTTTTTAAAATGGTCTTCAACTAATATGTATTGATTTTAAAGATAAGATATAAAAAGTGAAAAGTATTAAGCATAACGATGCCCAATGATGATGATGATGCAAAAATGATACACATTCATTTATTCATTCAACAATTATTATCGAGTGCCCACAGCAGGAACACAACAGTGAACAACAGAGTTTCATAGTACAATAAGTAACAGATTTTAAAATTACACGGTGTGTCAGATGGCTCTAATTAATTATAACGGAAGAAGACAGAGCAAGGAAGAAAAATAAGGGGTATCTGCTGGGGATTCGGGTGGGTGAATGAGTGCCCTTTTAATTAGGGGTTCAAGAAAGCCTCATTAATAAGATCATATGTAGCAGAAAGTTCATGGAAAGGAGAGAACAAGCCATAGAGCTATCCGATATCTGTGGAATGCTGGTTCCAGGATGAGAAACCCAAGTGAGAAAGCCCAGGAACAGGAGCGAGATGGGCACATTCAAAAACCTCACAGAGTCTGTGTGGATGGATCTGGAGAAATACGGAGTAAACCGAAAGGAGAGAGTTAGAGAGATCGCAGGAGTGAGGGGCAGGGCTGGGCCTGAGGGCTTTGTAGGGGGATGGAAGGAGTTGGGTTAGTATCATTCAAAGAGTGGAAGCCCATGACAGCAGAAAAAATGATATTTTATCAAATTTATTATAAAGGAAATGAAAGTCTAATATAAAGTGTTATTTTTCTTTTCTCTCCTACATTTAAGACCTTACTGTTTAGAGCAGTCTTAGGTTTACAACAAAATTGCAAGGGAGGTACAGAGGTTTCCCTGCGCTCTGCTCCTACACACACAGCCTCCTCTGTTATCATCATCACTCAGCAGAGTTTTATATTTTTTTACCAATGATGAACCTGCACTGACACATCATAATCACCTGAAGTGCACAGTTTATCTTAGGATTCACTCTTGGTGTTGTACATTTTATGGGCTTGCACAAATGTATAATGACACGTATCGATCATCATAGCATTAGAAAGAGTATTTTCACTGCCCTAGAAATCCCCTCTGTTACACCTATACATCTCTCCCACCCACATCTCCGGCAGCCACTGATCTTTTTCTGTCTCCATAGTTTAGCCTTTTCAAAAATGCCATACAGTTGGAATCATACGTGGCCTTTTCATATTGGCCTCTTTCACTTAGTAATATGCATTTAAGTCTTTTCACGGTGGGATAGCTCATTTCGTTCTAGCACTGTATAATATTCCACAGTTATGTATCCATTTACCTACTGAAGGGCATCTTGGTTGCTTCCAAGGTTTTGCAATTATGAATGGAGCTGCTATAAACATCCACGTGCAGATTTATGTGATGACATATATTTTCGACTCCTATGAGTAAATTTCAAGAAGCCTGATTGTTGGACCATATGGTGAGAGTATGTTTTGTTTTGTAAGAAACTGCCAAACTGTTTTTGACAAAGTGGCTGTACCCTTTTGTGTTCCCACCAGCAATGAATGAGAGAGTTCTCGTGGCTCCATACCCTTGCCAGCATTCGATGTTGTCAGTGTTTTGGATTTTGGCCATTATAACAGAAGTGCACTGGTATCTCATTGTTTTAATTTGCGTTTCCCTGATGATATATGATGTGTAACAACTTTTCATATGCTTATTTGCCATCTGTACAGCTTCTTTGATGAGATGTCTGTTAAGGTCTTTGGTCCATTTCTTAATTGGGTTATTTTCTTCTTGTTGAGTTTGAAAAATTCTTACTACATTTTGGATAATGATCCTTTATCAGACGTGTCTGTTTTAAGTGTTATTTTTATCTAGAAATCATTCTATTAAAATTTATGTATAAGGGCTGCCATTTAGGGTTATAATTCTAATTCCAATCAGTTTTTAATCTTCAATGTTTATAGCAAGAGAAATTAAATGTGAGGACATTTAGTCCTCTGAGTGTAACTTCATCTTCAAAAAGTTAAGGATTGATTTAAAAATACCATTAGTTTATCTTAATCTTCATTAATCTAGCATTTGTTTATTTATTTGTATCTTCTTGAACCTATTTAGATTTTCAGTGACATGCTATGATTTGAAGTGACAACTTGAAAAATATTTCCCCATATCTGCCAAGAGTCTGATTTGACTATTCCTCATATGTGCCTCCAATGACACAGTGGACCTAGTATTAGCTACAACAGGAAGAAGTTGCATCTCCTCCCATTAGGGCTTGTCTTGTGGTTGACAAAAAAAGTGCCCATCTAGCTATTGCCAATGGGAGAATAGTTAGTTATTGAAGGGACTGAATAGATAGAGGAAGCAAAGTGAGCTTAGCCTGAAAGGGTAAGGGCAGTTAGAAGTTTTAATATTAAAAAAAAACAAAAAAAACCAGCAAAGGATAAGAAAACATTAAGAAAACATTCATTACATAGAAATGAAAGAGAAAGGCACTCCAGGAATGGAGTCAGTACCACAAAAAGGCATAAGTATGAGAACGCATAGCGTCTTCCAAAAAAATGAGATGTCAATGAACGGCATCTTAAAAACAAATAAATAAAACAAATTTGTCATGGCTGCCTAAGGTGCTCTTCTCCCAATTTTCCCTCAGATAACTTGTCACAACTTAAATCAAATGCCTGGAGAAGAGACCTTCTCTAACTCCATCATCCCTTAAGCTAAATTTAGTCTGCCTCCATTTTTTTTCTCAAAACACTTCATTTTTAGCAACTGTGATGATTAGTAATTTTGTACTCATCTGGGTCTTTCCTTGTTTAATGTGTGACTCCAGCATGAGTTGTCCACCCCACTGGGATAGAGCACAGGTCTGTTTTCCTTGCTTCTGTGTAACTGGCACATGAGATAGTGATTGGTGCCCAGAATGAATCGGTGGTAGATGGTACAGAGGGTCGCGATCATTGAATTTTCAGAGGGGATGACCTGAAGAGGGGGGCTGGGGCTAAACTGCGTTAAAAAATTTATTCACTTGTTTCTCTTTCACATGTTCTCATTTTCTTTTTCAAAAAACGTTTGTCGGATGCCCATTGTGTTTGAGGCTGGGTATCTTTTACCCGAGACTTGACAGCTAGCGAATACCATGCTGTAAATGCGGATTATATTCTGTAGGACTTGAGAAACCATGGACATGGTTCTCTTGTTAGGGTAGTGATATGATATTATCATATCTGTGTTTTAGGGGAAAGACAACGTGGGCAATGGCAGTAGGGTAAAGGTGTTGTTGGAGGTGTGTGTTTCGAAAACAATGAGACCATTACAGAAGTGTAAATCAGAAGCCATGTGGAGGTGAATGAAGCCAGTGTCTGTGGTCTTACAGTAGGAGAAAGCTGCAAGAGGTATTTGAGAAGGTGACTGAACTTAGGTTTCAACAAGATGTGAGAGGTAATAGGCGAAAGGTAATAATTAACGAGATTTCTCCTGTGAATGATAATGAAGTCACTTGGTGAGTAAAGACTATGAAATACGGTATTGGACTAATTTGCTTTAATCACTTATTAAAACAAGATGTTTGAGAGCATATGCCAGGGCTGTATCTTCACACTCAGTTGCTTCTATGCTTTTAACTACAATCTCCAATCACAGGATCTATCATTCATTTGTTGGAAAAATAAAGTTTGCTTAACCAGGAAATGGAATGCAAAGGTTTAGCATCTGTAAAACCTCCCCAAGACCTTTAAAATTCTCACTGGCCCTCTTTAAGACAAGACTATCAGGGCTTGTTTTTACATCTATGTATTAAATTGCAAAACTCTGTCTCTCGCTGTGATGCTCTGCTGTTGAATAACATTTCTCTAGCATGCATGGCTACATTAATTGGTGTTCTGTTACGCTGGTACCATTTTTTCATAATGGCGAAGCTGGAAAAGGAAGACGGCTATGCACTAATGCCCATCCATATCCAACTTCTGATAAATCTTTCACTTTTTTTCTTACGACGTTTTTTAATATTCTTTCTAATGCCTCTGGCTTTAAGCACATGCCAAGTTCCCTATTTTAAGCCCCTGAAGGAGAGTCCTGTATTCTGTCACTAAGGAAATATCCTAGGAACTTGGGATGAATCTAAAGATAAAAGCATGTTATACTGATTTTCAAGATTGTATTCCATCCCAAAGAAAGTTGTTTGCTTTGATATACATTTCTTTGACAACGTTTAAATTCTAAACACCTTTGCCACCATTCCCAGTGGCGAATGGCAACAGATAGTGCTATTTCAGGAGGAATATCTCCAGTGGGAGGTTTCTGAGAAAAACAGACAGGGGCTGAGACTTAACTCTCATCTTAGATAGGCAAGGACAGAAAGGAGTGAGATTCAGAAGATTTAGGTCAGGAAGGAAGGATCAAAAGAAAGACAGCTCTAGGCAAGCAAACAAGAACCAGAACCAGGGAGATCAAAACCTCAGCCAGACTGCTGAGGGCCAATCTTCAGAGACCTTCTTCCATTTCTGTGCCTCTTTACACAGTTTTGTGGGCAAGAGAAGAGAAGCACCACAATCGTAGAAATTTTCCATAGTTAAAAGGAGATCCGATGCCCTCCATAGAAAGGACGAAAGAAAACCATAAGCAAGCAAAGACACAGAAATGAGATTAATTAGAAATTATAAAAAGTAAGTTTGATTAACATGCTAGGTGCTCTTTGGGGGGAAGTGGTACAAAAATGAATTGAAAGCCAGCGGTGTGTTGAGATTTGAAAACTGAGCAGGTAACATTCAATCTCCTATAAAAGGGAATGGGGAACGAAGGTTTCTGAACAGAAAAAAATCTAGAGTAAGAGTGTGGGGAAAGTTACACAAAATAAACACTGTTTGGTTTTTAAGCTGAGAGAGAGAGAGAGAGAGAGAGAGATACCCAGAAAATGAACTCCAGACAGAAAAAGAAAATGCATCTTGAGAAAACAATATAATCAGAAATAAATAGAAAATGGAGATGCCCCAATCTACAGAATTCTGTATTGCCAAAGGTCATGCAGCTACCAAGAGACAGGGAAAGTGGTTGGTTTTCCATTTTGAAATAGAGAGCAGAGCCACAGCAGTGAAACAGACACGAGACTTATATATCCATGACCATCGTAATGGAGAGATGGCCGCAGTCTTATAGAAACAATTGCTGTTCTCCCAACGCACCTACATTTTTACAAAGCTGGCCTCTGAACATGATTTTTAGAAAATGCAGGTTCTAATTTCTGTTCAGTCTCAACCTCAGTCACACATTCCTGTTGAATCTCAGTTTTCCCATCTGTAAAGCAGGACTACTGGACATGAAACCCTCACAGTCCCTTTCGTGGCAGACGTGCCCAGACTCCATGACGTCATAAGATGCTTATCAGAGTACACAATTTGAAAAAGATAGCTCATCCCTTATCATCGAAAAGGTGCTTACTTAATCCTTTCTTGTTTACATAATGAAATTAAACATATTTCAAGGAAATTACAAAACAGACCTCTTACTGCTGGTGTGGATCGATAGTGAAGCACAGAAAGACAATTATTTTGCAGCTCTACCTCGTCACCTCTTTTCTCCAGACTAGGACTTACTGTGATCTAGATGAATCATCATAAGTAACAGATAATGACACCGCCTTCCCTTGTCAATAAAGCCCAGGATATGCTGGCAGCTCTGCTCATTTGAACATATCCAGATTTTCAAAAAAATTGACATTCATATTACTCCTACTTTCACGGCACTAGCGGCTCATTGTCTTGTTTTATCATCACAATTGTTCTTTTTCATGAGAAATATATATTCAAAGGGATTTGAATTACTGGCTCAAAGGTTTACATTAAGGAACTTTTTATTACATAGCCTCGAAAAGAACTTTGCTGTATGATTACGCCATTCAATCACATTTTAAAATAGAGAGTTGATGAACTGTGGGGTGGATTAGAAATAACCACAAGCCAATGAATGCCCTGTGATCTATATTTAGGAAGCAGTCCTCCAAAATGAATATTTTTAAAAATAGTACTAAACATTTATTTTATAACTATTATGAACTTTTTGTTATATAAACAATTATGCGTATATATAAAACAAAAGTTTAGTACGAAAGAATGTTTCTCTATTCATTATTATAATGTTCCTCATATTGTAGCACTATAATTCAAATATGCAAAGATCAGGGAGAAATGGAAGATAAACGCAGACTTGGGATTCGGAGTTAGGAAGCCTAGAATTGCATGCTGGTCTACCTCTCAATACATGTATCCTTGGATACATCTCTTAATATCTTAGAACCTCGGTTTTACCTTTGGCAAAACTGTAATTAAATCAAAGTTAATAAAGTATTCATAAGTACCAGTAGGTGGTCTATATTTACAGATGAAGTTTGGGAAGTGGGGGAGTGGTACAGAAAATAAATATCTCTTGCTAGAGGGGATTTTAGAGGCCAGACAGGGATATAACGTGAACAGAGATCAGCCATAAGTATTAAGTGCTGTAACAGATAGATAAAGGATTCGTGAAAGTGATATGGTACATAGAGACAGGACACCTAATTTTGCCCAGGAGATAATATCCAAGTGTATCACTATGCCAAGGGTGAGTTCCAACATCATTAGCTATGCCAAAACATACAACTAATTTTTAGGTAATTGAAAATATTTTATTATTTTTTTGCATGCTTTCACGTAAACCAGTGGAGTAGTTCATAATATTTTTCACCTACTTTTTTTCCATAGAAATCTAAGCCCTTAGATTCTAGAATTTCAAACTGACAACTAATTTGAAAAAAATTATATATTGACCACAGAATTTCTCCAGCATGCTGTCTACTTCCTATTCAGATTCATTATTTTTTATCTTTATTAAGTAGATTCTGTTTTAAGAAATGTACCATTGAAGGCAAATAATCTTACGTTACAAAATCGAGGCCGCCTCTCTGCATTGGAGATCCCACAGGATGAGAACATCTTTTGTAGTAACTGCAAGAATATCTACAACGGAATCTCCTACAAATAGCACTGTATTATTTGAATAATTCAATAAATCCTGTTACAGACTCACTCTACACACTGTTACATTTCCTTAATACACTTTTGACTCTTTGTTGCAAGCTGACACAAAAAGATTTGAATTATGTGTTTGTTATTAGTTCGTCGCTTGGCATTCCATATTTCTTATTGCTCAGGACATAAGAATATGCACATTTATACATTTGTTTAAGTTCCACTTATTGGTTACTGTTATTTGAAACCTAATATAAAAATACACTTGACAAGTTACCCTGGAGGTGACACAGCAGTTTGCAAAGAAAATTATGAACATCATTTATTCACAGCAGAGCAATGTTCCCTTTTTGATTTGATTTTTCTAATATCTTCAAATGCCACTGTATACCAATAACAATTCATTTTTCAGTGGTACAATTGGTGATGTGGAAAACATTTTTCCTGGCTTTAAAAGAGCACATATATTTACAACACACTTTACGGTCCATCCTGATTCAGAATATAATGTCATGTAGATTACAAACATTCTCCACTGTCTGATTCATCTGAGTTTCTGTGCCCAGCAGAGTCTCCAGTACAACAACAATGCTAGATATATGTTTGTTGACTGATGAAACATGTCCATTTAGTCCTATCTCTTAGGATGGTTTTACAGACACAAATGCCAATTAGAGCTCCGACTAGCACAAAACCAAGGAATGTTGGGTTTAATCCCATTGCAGGGGAATGCTACAGAAGATGGTATTCTGGGGTTTACTCCTTCCTCAAACTGGGTATTTACGCCAGATATAACAGAGGTAAGAATATCTTTGAGAAATTTGAAGTAGGTTTTCTCCTGGAATAGAAGCAAATTTAATGTGAGCTACAGTAATTTGATGTTAGGAATAATCTTTTACTTCGAGATGATTAAATTTTGAGGGAGAAAAAGCAAAATAATTTTGAGACTATGATGTATAGTTTCTCCCAAATTTTCATTTCTTAGAAAGAGACCACCTAAAAAGATATTTCTTTCATCAAAAACTACAGGGTAAAAATAAACAGCCTGTCTTTCCTAACCCCTGCCTACACTGGCTTCACTTTCTGCCCAAGAATTTTGAAAAGACCTGCAGAGATACTTTTTGACTCTGTGGCACAGCAATAGAGCTATCACATGGAGATATCTCAGTCAAAGTCAGCATAACCATTGTGACCAGCTAGATTCAGTAAAAAAAGAAAAAAAGAAAAAAGAAAAGAAAGAAACAATACTAACAACCTACATTATTTAATTTTCTTTCTCATTGGATAAAAGCTGCAATGGGATGTTCGCAAGTTAAACAGTAGTCAGCTGACATGCATTTGTTACTATTTCTAAAGATAGCAAATATTGCAATGATGGATTTAACTGATACCTGGTTTTCTTCTTAGAGGGGAAAAATGTTTTACCTTACACTGAAGACTTAACTCTACATGTTAACACATCAATTTGTCGCAGTTTTATCCATTTCCCTTAAAAATGTGAGACCTACTAAAATTAAAATGTTTCTACAAGAAACAGAATTGGAAGGTGCTTTCAGGTCCTGAGAACAAAGGCTTCGAATACAAGCTCTCATGGGCATTTTGGGGGCGAGGGGAGAAACGAAAGAGAATGTGAAAACACGAGATGTTAAACTTTAGGAATGATAAAATTTGGGTCTTGGCTGGAAGCAGACGGCCAATGTCACCACAGCACTAGTTTGTCTCGGACTAGATCTGCCCACAAATAACTTATCTACAAGTTCATGGAAGAGTCAGGAATAAATATAGACATAGGTGGCACTTTGTCACATAAATATCGAGAAATAAATTATCGAGCTTATCTTTTAAAAATCTTGTAGATTAAAGAAAAAAGAAGATAAAAAATAAAAAAATCTTGTAGATTAAAATTTAGTAAAGATTCCAAACATTTGAATCTACATGAAATTTTAACCTTTTCCTACCTGTCCCCTGCAAAACCTCTCAGTGTTACGGGTAAATCTAAAAGTAGTACCGGATGAGAAATGGATGGCTGAGAAAAATTCAGGAGATCTGGTAAATAAACGTTCTGAAAAATGAAAACCTTTGGTGATAAATGTGAGTGAAACTGGTCTGAGTATCAAGGTTTTTCAAGATCTTTAAAATCAATTTCTACTTGTATACCCTCCACGGAATCCATATGGCTTTAATAATATGCAAAAGAATCGACACGATTTCTATATGCTCCAACTTTTTTTTTTTCTTTTTTCTTTTGGTCTAAATGTATACAGTTGAGTATAGAATGTTGCAAATCATATCATTTCAATATTTCTGTGTAATAATTCTTTCCTCGACTTAACATGACAGTGTCTTCCGGTATCTGATAGCCATAGATGCTTAAATTCTAAAGGGCAGCATAAGTAGGTCAGCACGAGAAACATGCAGCTGAATCCAGATATCGATCATTTCTATAGTGTTTTAAATTACATGGAATTAAAAAATTTACAATAACATAAAAGATCAATAATATATTTTTGAATGAATGGTACGGTGGGTGACATAAGAGGAAAATCACCTGATCTATTTTTTATTCCTGAATTGTGATCTGACCTAGAGAATGTGTCAATATACGTGTCAGAAAATTTTAGAAAATAGTAGACATAAATAGAAATTTTCCTAGCATGCCTTTTTGTTGGAGGACATATGTTATCTTTACTCTAATCATATATTTATGTACATATAAGCTTAAAGTCCCCTGAGATCCCTACATTTTCTATTTTCCAAAACAACTATTGTCATTAATTTTAAAATCTACCTCTATTTCTTTCATTAAATAACCTACTTATGTTGTCATTTCCTAATTTCCCAGTTTTAAGTATCTATGGACTTCTTAGGATGAAAGATAAAAGTCGAGTTCTCTTTCATCCCTTCAGCCTACCATACGCAAACACTTCCTTTCTGTTCATCTCCTAAACATTTCACTAATGAAGTTACATCAAATATCCCATTAGGTCACCACGCAATTACATATTATGACTACGTAAATGCTTTGCACGGTACAGCCAGGTACTATCCCATCTCGACTTTTCCTTTCCTGCATAACTTCTATTTCCTCTAGTGATACCATCTCTTTCTTTCTAAATTAACATACAGTTACAGAAATCACAACATGCCTTTACTGAAAACAATATTGTATCACCTAATAATGCCTCAAACACCGGGTGAATGATAGGAGAATTTACACAGATCTACTTGACCAAGACGAATGTACACGATGAAGCTTTGGTCAGAGGGTTTTTACACAACTTGCAGATGTGATGTGCAGGCTCTATGAACCCTGCAGAACTGCTGGCTACAAAGAGTCAAGTTCAAGGAAACTCCCTGACTTTCTACACACTCTGCCTTTAACACCTAGATTTAGCTGAGAACCATCAATCAGTTCATGCTTAACTGAGAATATCACATGAGAGGAATCCAAGAGCCTGATTAAACTGAAGATGTAGCAGCCTCTTAAAAAACGAAAGACATAAACTTATCTCATGTTATACTGTGGAGGGCGGAGGGGAACTTAGGGATCATTTAGTCAAAACCATGTACTTACTTTGAGGAAACAGACCCCAGAAAGGTGCCTGACTCAAAGTCAGTGAGAGAATGTATGTGTGTGTGTGTACTTAATTTCCACTTTAATGTATAACTTTCCAACAATCCGATGATATAGAAATAACTTACAATGTACTCTTTATAGTAAAATAGAAGTATATGCTGTTCTTAAATAAAGGTAATGTTAGGCTGGCATAAAGGTAAAGAGATTTTTATTAATTAGTATATGTATAATAGTTTTAAAAACGTTCTCCAGATTGCTTATTTTAAATTATTAATAGAACTGGGCAACAAAATTAATTTTCCTGCACTATTAACATATTAACACTGCTTGTCCTATTAATAATCAAAACACCATTTCATTAATGAAAGTATTGTTGGATTTTGACTTCCAAGAAAACAAAAATAAAAGTTTAATTGTTTTATCTTATTGGAACACGTGCTCGTTTGAAAATAAAATGGGAACAATGAGTAAAGCACTTAATCATTGCCCTGTTTATTTCTATAGGCTCTGTCCTTACAGCTCAGGAAGCTAGACTAAGCAATCGACCACTACATAAATACTTAGTTTTTCACGAAAAAGAAAAAAAAGTTTCTGTTTCTTAATTTCTCAAATTAATACTCTTAATAAGCTATATGGCTAAGTGAATCTCATAAGGCAACAACAGAAAAAATACAAGAACTGCACCTATTTCTGCCTGTGCCACCTTCTACAATCAGCAGAAAAAAAAAAAAAAGGAATGAACTCTTAACTTCAACGAGACATTACTCAAGTCTATATAAAGACGGTGGCATTTTATAGTTGGTTGAAAAAAGAAAAAGCCTTCAACGAATGTTGCCAGATAGCCCCGGGTCACTTGCTCATGGGGTCGTCATCACCCCATTTATATGGTCCTTATCAAAGGACTGACAGGGAGTAGGGCCGTGGCTGGCGACGAAGGCTGAGAGTTTAAGCATCGGATCAAACTAATGAATCGAGGTTGTCTCTTTACTCTGGAGGTGGAAAAATAAATGGAGCAATCAAGTCGTCAGAATGAAAAGACCTCACTATGAGAGGAGCAGCTGAGAATGTAAGGGCAGAGAAGAGAGTATCAGGACACCTCTAACAATTTAGTCTCTACTTCTAAGGGAGAAAAGTCAGGCAGGAATAGAAACAGAAGGGAATCGGATATGCTAAATTTCAAAAATGGAATCTGCACGAAGACTACAGAATAAAGAACTGAGATTAATGCTACCCTTTGCACGATGCTGCTAGATGCATTCTGGTATAACTGATGAGGAAAAGGGCCATTTGTGTTTGAAATATGTGAAAGGAAATCCTAGCTTATCCTCAAACACTAATAAACTGTGCCTTTCAACACTGGTACCCACCAAACTGGATTATCGTCATCCTTTGGGAACACGTCAAGGGACTGTCCTAGGTGAAATAAAGGGTAGATAATAAGTGATGAAAATAATTCTCACTCTAAGGTCTTTGTGTCGGTGATGGGAAGTGGCATGTAGGTAGATCCTATAAATATTGAGGGAGGAGCAATACTATAACCCCTGTTTGAAATCCATATTCTACATCTAAATATTTATCAAGGTCAAAAATATTTTTCTAATTTAGCAGCTCCTTTCAATCTTTTATTCAGGCCGTTCTCTACAGCTTCCTTTATCCTGGACTTAATTATATCTTTTCTATATCATGTTAGCTGATGTCTAATGAGAGAGACAAAAACATTTTAATAATTATGTTTCATGGATAGACACCTTTTGCTTTCTGGTATAGCTGGACTTTGTTTTGTTTGGTCTACATTATAGAAGATGCTGAATATCATTAAATCTGATGATAAAAAAATCAAAACCTACACACAAGTTTAAATTATTACAGAGTAATCTAATGATTAAGAATAAAGGCTTCTGCATAAATCTTACAAGAGATTGAGTCTCACCTTTGCCACTTGCCAGTTGTGTAATTTAGGCAATTAGTTTAACTTCTGTATGTTTCTTTATGTTCACCAGTAAAGTTCAGGTAATAAAAGCATCTACTTTATAAAACTGTTGTTAAGCTCAATAGAAATACACATAAACACACACAAGAATACATATGTATATGTACATATGTGTGCATATAAAGAATACATATGTATTCTATAAATATATATGTTCATATGTATTTATGTATATATATATGTGTGTATTTATATGGCAGAGAGACAGAGAGAAACCTTTCACAATGTCTGACATGCTTGAATGCCTTCACTATATATTAGCTTAGCAAAAGAACATCTTTAAAATCAAAAGAGATTCAACAGCTTTGAAATAAACTACAGGTGGTTTGTAGTCAAATGGCTAAACTGTAGGTTTGCTTAGCATATAGTATAAATACTACAAGCCAGAGACAGATATATTTAAGAATGAACTAAGTCACAAATTATTTTTATCTTAAATATCATCTAGTTTACCTCCAACCTTGAGTAGAAATTCTCCAGCCTTCCTGATAGATAACCATTTAATCTCCATTTGATCAAAAAGATCAAAAAGTTTGGTATTTTTAAGGACATGTTGTTGAACATGTCCATAAAAAATGATTCCATTATACTGTAATTGTTTTCACTATATTGAGTTAAAATCTTTAGCAAATTTTGCAGTCCAAACTGGTGGCAAGTAAATAGTAATTAGAATAGAAAAAAAAATTGTGCCTTCATATAATAATAACTAGTGGACTTTCAACTTTTCTTATCAACATTCTTTTAATTGCCTTTTTGTTTAATGAGAGGAGCCAAGAATTTAAGGTAAACAATACTGGGTTTGAAACCTCAGCAATGATACCTAAAGCCATATAGACTTGTACAAGCTATTTCACTCTCTGGGTTTCAATAATCTCATCTGTGAAATCAGGATGATAATTTCCTGATTAAAAAAGGAAAGGAAAAGGAAAACTACAGGAAGGAAGACATAAAACTAATATGTTTTGTATGTGGTTCATCAAGCTCTATAGTAGGCAATTACACCCATTGTATTACTTAATGCTCACTCTTACTGGATAGATATTACCAAACATTTTTAAAGTTGGGGAACAAACAGTTCCATCAAAGTTAAATCAATTCTCTACATTTATCCAGCTAGCAAGTAGTCTATATTTATCTCAAACCTTTATGTAAAGACTTCCCTGGGCAAATGTCTGAGAATTTTAGTGCATGAGGATGACTATGCAGTGCCAGTTTTATATGGCCCACTCTTTAAAAAATTGTCAAATGGAAAATTCTCTCAACTAATATATTAAGTAACAAAAAGTTCAATGGGTTATTTTGATTTTTGCTTTTCATTTCTGTTTTAAGATATATCTTTAAAATATATTAATATTATTTTTGTATTAAGCACGTGGGAAAATTGTAAAGTGATGATTAAGGAGTGATATGCACTTTGCATTATAAAAGAGACAAAACTACTTCCAATAAGTATATGTCGTTTATGTCGTTGTTTTTTTTTTTTTCTCCTCAAAGAAGAAAAGCAATTATTCACTGAAAGGGAAAGAAAAAGACGATCAACTTATTTCGAATCTTCTCTGAAATGAAGCACATCCACGCAGACAGCATGTAATGAAATTGCTCCTGGTCCAAGTAAGTAGACTAAATTCTAGCTACTGTCCTTAATCTTTCTGAGGTTCACATTTTTTCCCTCTGAAAAGTGATGAACAATCTTTCTTGTGCCTCTTGGAAGTATGTTGCAGGCTTCAAATCAGATAATATCTGTGAAAGTTCATTGAAAACTATAAAAATCTATTCAAGGATAAATAGCCATGCCGATAAAACAGCTATGTGTAAATGCTCTTTTAAAATTTTTGACACCTTTAAAATGTACGTAATAAACATGCTAGGTCCCATGCCAGGTATCAAGGCTACCCAGATGGATCAAACACGTCCCCTAGATATTCAGGGACTCTCTCTATCAGAAGCTTCAGACATAGTCACACTCTTTGATTCAATAAATCCACTCTTGGGATTATATTCTATAGAAAGAATCCAAAATATGAGGGAAAATAACATATAAAATACCTTTTATTGCCTGGTTATTTATAATATGAAAAATATTTGAAATAATACAAATATCAACTATAAGCGTAGAGCTAAATTACATAATTTCATTTTCTCAATGAAATATTAGAGCCACTAAAACGATCATTATAAAGAAGATGATTGGAAAGTGCTTTTGAGCTAATGGTAAGTGGAAATAATCAGAAGACTGAGTTAAATGTAATTACCAGTAGGTAAAATTTCATAGAATTAATATTTTTGTAGGAGAAAATAATGAAAGAAAATGATCAAAGTCGTTAATTATTGTTAACTTTGGTTGGTGAGATTACATACAAAAAATTCAAAAGAGCCTCATTTCTATATTTTGCAATTTTTTGATGGATCTATTATTCTTATAGTGACTTTTACACATTATTATAGAGAGAATCATTAATAGACATTAAGGAGTGAGCTTAGTAACAGATTATATTACTGCTGAATATATGTATAACTCAGTTCTGATTTTCTACTGATCTTATTTTTCATAAAAACCATTGAAAATAATAATACTCATCAAAAATTTCCTCAACGACTTAATTTAAAGTATATAAACCATGCTTTAATTAATAGTCCTTTGGGCTAGCAAATTAAAACAAAATACTTTTCTTATTTCAACTCATTATGTTCCCAACATTAATTTAAGTTCTAATTTTTTTTACAAAGTTAACTTTTATGATCAATGGATTTTGTCAGGATCAAAACCTAAATGCGTGAAGAATTAACCTTGTTTAATAATGAATTAACGAGATCTGAAAAAGATAAAACGAATTGCTAAATGATTATAGTTAACAAAAAGTCTCACTCCACTCCCTCATGGAGAATGATGGAACACTGTTTTATCAAACCCCATTATCCTAATGAGAAGATATTCTACACTTGGTCGTAGCCAAAAGGCTGGAGAAGATACCGTAATGACTTGCTGCCAGTGCCTAATAAAGAGATTTCATAATTATTGAAACCACATCTGTTTGATTAACGAGTTTCTTGCAAGATCCATGTATCTTCTGCTATTTAGTGGGTGGCAGAATGCACAGACTGCATATAAGCTCTGGTTTCTCTTCCTGTGTGAAAGAAAAACCTTATGTACCAATGGCAAATGCTGTTCTTAATGAACTTTTCAAAAGGTTAAGTGTCTATTTTGTGCAACCTTTGTTTCTCTCTTGGTTCAGTTCCTTATGACTTGTGGTCCTGGACAGGTTGCTTACCTTTCTATTGCCTTAGTGTCCTTTTCTGGAAAATATAATACCAGTCTTATAGTGTTTTTATGAGGGTAAAATGAGATAATAAGTTAAAAGCTCCTGGAATAATGCACTGGCACAAATAAGAACTAACTCTGGGTACCCAGCATGGAACATGCCTCTAAATAAGGTGAAAATTCTGGAATCATCGATACTGTTATTGGGTACACAATTCAGTACTGCATTAGCTGCTGCTTTTCCAAGAACATGATGGATGGAATAATTATGTTAATGTTTCTGTGCTCTTCAAGCAAGTATTCTCAGTTCCTCTGACTTACAATGCCCTAGATCAGGCAGCCTTGAAATTCCAAATTTGTTTTAATAGAAAAGAGGTTGGAATAGGAAGTTGTGTACTCACAACTTGATTATCTATCTATCTATCTATCTATCTATCTATCTATCTATCTATCTATCTATCTATCTATCACTCTCGTTGGCTTTACAAAATGCAGGCATTCTATCTACAGAGGACAAGTTTCTGTTCTCAGCCTTCGATTCTGAAGGTAAAGTGGGACTGAGGAGGCTTACGCTACATGTTCTTAGAGAGAATTTTCTGTGTGCAAAACCATAAGCAGAAAGTCACATAACTGAGTTCCTCAGGAAACACGTTTACTACCTTTGAAAAAGAGCCTTGGGTCCCTACTGAATTTGTGTAAGGTAAAAGGTAGTTCCCACATCGGAGGGCTTGATAAATGGCACTAAACGCATGAGGAAAGGTGATGGCATCTTAAGAGCTTTGTCCCAACAACTCCATTTTCAGACAATGCAGGTACATTGAGAAGAGCAACATGTTCCTTGCAATTCTGGCATCATAAAAACTCCGGCACAGTGCTAATTACATAGTTACTATCTGCTAAATACTTGCTAAATAAATGGAAAAAGGTGAGCCAGAATCAGTTTCTGGTCTTTCTACTGATTTTAAATAAAGAGATAAGAATCAACATGAAAATGGAAATCCTTGAAAGTATCCCTTTAAACGAGGTTTACTTCCTTGGTAACATTTAGTATATATGTCATTTAATTGTTTGATATTTAAGCAGGTTGTCAAGTTTCTTGTTAAAATGGTATTTAAAATTAAATATATTTTTGAGACTATTAACTAACTACAATGGAACTACTACTCAAAGATTTTTTTTCTTCATTCTTGGAAATTTAAGCAAAAAAAAAAAAAAAAAATTTACAAGTACTCCCACAAGTTAATGGTGAAGCAATGTTTCCAGACTGCTTCCGTTTTTCTGTTTTTGTCATGATTGTGGCTTTTTTTTTTTGGCTGTTGTTTCCTATGTCCTGATGCTTAAAAATATAAGGTCTATATATTACAGGCACCATTTGTTAGTGCTGCTATTTGAAGGCCGTATATTGTCCCATTACAATTTTATTCATGTAATTTTATCTAGAAGCGTGTAACAGGCATGCTTATAATTTCCAGACAAATACTTAAGATTCATATTAAAATAAAATCCCACTGCATAGGCAGGAGTGCAGAGAAAACCGTAAATTACAATGGGGCTTGCAAAATTTCCTTCTAAAATGAGTGTTCCTTTTTTTTTTTTTAGCTAATTATGAAGATACACATATCTAACTTGATCTAATCATCAGTGTGTAATAAGACACATTTATAAACAATTGCTGGGGATGACAAATACCCCTGACAAAGAAGACTATGGTGTCAAGTTGAGACAGAAGACACGTGCAACTTCTGCCATTTAGAGTCATGGATGGTTCAATTTTAAAGAAGACAAACAAGCCATCTTGTCAAGTCCTTTGTCACATAATGCCTCTCTGTATCACCTCTGGACTCTTGACACGCATTCCTCGTAACGATAAGAAAGGGGAAATTTTAATTCTAATTCGCAAGCATTGTTCTTTACTAATCGATTCCATTATGTCGGAGTTGATAGCATATTGACTGATGAACCAAAGTTAATTCTGGATTTCAGATTACCAAAAAAAAAAAAAAAAAAAAAGGTGACATGACATACCTATCAGGGTTTCAATGCAGATGTTGAAAGAACAAAAGTTTTGCTATTTTCAGCCACATACTTTCCCGAAAGTATTCTCTAATTTCCAATGAATTCTATATTTTAAAAAGATAAAACCTTTGGAATGTTAGTCTCCTTTACAGCAACTAGACCATCACATTATGAGGACATTGATGATCTCTTTGAAATATCTATACACTTGCCTGTATCTCTCGCTAGTACTAAAAGTCGATGTGTCTAACACAAACTCACAACTCTCAGCTAAATGCCAGTTCTCTTCCTGAATATTTGCATTATGGCGCCAGTCATCTCAACTGTATGTGTCAGTCATCTTTGATACCTCATCTTCCGTTCTTCACGTCTAGCGAATCACCAATTTTTACAGTCCCCTCATTACCTGTTTAACTCTTCTTCATTCCCACTGAAATCAGTTCACACTCTTGCTACTGTACCTGTCGCTTTCTGATCTCCATCTCTATTGCTGGTCTTCCTCTCTCAGTCTGTCCTAAGCTCAACTGCACACGAATCTTCTTAAAGTGGCTACTTAACAGTATCGCCTTCTACTTAAAACTTCACAGTGGCTCGGCATTGAGGAACCTAATTTTTTTTTTTTCGCCCCTACCATTTTCGATAAGCTACCTCTGTGCTCCTTATAACTGGAATAATCTTGTCTATTCCTCCAGAAGACTAAATGTGAATACTCTGGTGGCCACCAGGTGTGGATTATGCAACTGTGCTTCTGAGAAAGACCTAGTATGATGGGAATTTATGCTGGACATCTATCCATTGCATCTGGCTGCTACTTTAGAGAAATAAATATTATTTATTTATGTTATGGAGAAACAAATAAAGTAAGAGGAACAAAAGATTGCAAACTAAGCAGTCAGTAAACCGTGGAAGTAAAGGCAGATGGACAAAAATTCTACAAACTGGCTCACTTGAGCACTGCCAAAGCTAGCTTAAGTATTTTTTGTTTTGTTTTGTTTTGTTTTTATGCAGTCTAAAAGGAGAAGCAAGAGATTGAAAACACATAATTATTATTGGTATTATTATCACTATACTCTGAAAAGAGTATAGTTGTTCAGTAAAGAGAATTTATTATATGGTTTGCAAACCAGGCCGACACACCTGCTAAATTAATCTCTTCACACCCGTGTTATTGCTATTGCCTCTGGTTGGATCTCTTCCCTCTGACCTCTGCTACCCTCTAACTATCTTCCGACTCTATCCTGCCCACATCCATGCCCTGCCCACCCTGCTGCTACCCTGCTGCACAGGGCGCTCTTGCTTCTGACCACCTCCTGCATCACCTTCTACTCCTCACTGGTGCTCACGGTCTCACGTGACTTCCAAGTGCGTTTCTCATCTCTCAGATTAGCCTGCGCTTCAGTCATTCCCATGTGATTCCTCTCGTTCCGTGCTCATTGCGACAGCAGAGACGTGGCTCACGATATTTTCTCCTTAGAAGAGAGTCTCGAGACTCCTCACCGTGGATCTAGATCCCTGGTCTTATTAAGACCAGCTAATATTCTTTGTGTTGTCTTTCTAACTCTTGTTTGTTAATTTTCGCTGTCACATTTATTGAAAATACGCTATTATCTATAAAGTGTATTAACCCACTATGGGTTTCTTATATACCCAAAATTCTTCTCAAGTGAAATATAAGCCGGTTGTGTCGAGGTGCCCATCTTTGAAGTTTTCCAGGAGCTTATGACACACAATGCAGCCAAGGATGCCTAGTGAGAAGTCAAAAATGCCTTGCAGTTGATTTCTAAAGTACTTGCCAGAAACGAAAATCTTCACTCAGTTTATGGAACTTTTACAGTCTCATATAAATATCATATTTAGGATTGTTCTACTTTTCATCAAGCTTTATTTTTTTTTTTAATGGAATGTAAACTCATGGTTAAAAGCCCCCTCTACTGGCCCTCTCTAACATATCAGAGGGAAAGTTAAAAGAATATATATAAACATTTCCTAAGACGTTATTAATCTAAAAAGTTTTTAGAAAAGTCAATAATGTTATTTATTAGCCTTTTTATTCTTCTGTGCTTTTTATTCATATGATCCAGTTCCTGAAGAATTTGTGCTTTTATAGTTTGTAATCCTTTATTTCTTCAGATGAAATGTTGATTTCTCTCTATTAATCCTACTATGCCTCATTCCGCACACCCCGATCACACTTACACCTCTGATATTTCGGGGTTGGGGGGTGGGCAGTGTACACAGCACTGCAGAACCAGAGTTCTGAAGTCCGGCTGCCCAGCTTTGCATACTGGTTCAACCCTCTGTTAGCAGCAATTAAATTAGTCACCTTAACATCTGCATATCTCAGTTTCCTCATGAAAGAAATGAGGACAACAATAGTTCTCATAGTAGCTGCACGTTTTTCTTTTAGCGGAAGTAAATTTTAAATCCTTAAATCCTGTTTAAATCCTTAGATCACTGCTCGCTCATAAACAGAGAATGAACGCACTCGACTGAATCTTTTTCCCAGAGTCTTTTTTTTTTTTTTGTTCTTTGAACTTTGCCATGATTCTCTCATCGATAACCTTATATTCTTCCCAGCGTGTTCCAATGATCTTGTTTGTGTTACCTTCCATATATTTTTATTCTTATCACTGTGGTAAAAACCCTTAACGTGAGATTTATCCTCTTGACAAAATTTTAAGCGTACAAGACAGTATAGTTACCTATGCACACAAGGTTGTGCAGCAGCTCTCTAGAACTTATTCATCCTGCGTAAATGAAATTTTTATCCAGAAGAATTGAAATCGAGATCTCAAAGAGATATTAGCACTCCCGTGTTCACTGAGGCACTATTCACAATAGCTGAGATGTGGAAACAACAAACATGTTCATCGGTACATGAATGGACATTTTAAAAAGTGGCATATAGTTATAATAGGATATCATTCAGCATTAAAAAAGAAGGAAATCTTGCAATATATGACAACACAGATAAACCTTGAGGACATCATGGTGAGAGAAACCAGCCAGTAACAGGAGAACAAATACTGCATGCTGCCACTCACATGAGGTATCTAAAATAGCCATCCCCATGATTTTAGATATCTTTCCATTTACTTGCTCATTGTCACCCAAAATGCCTCATTCCCTGTGCAAAAAATAATTGACCTATTCCATGAAGGAAACAGAGTGACCTGACACACACTTTCATTAGAGTCTTGCTTTATCAGTTCCATTATATTTCACCGAAGTCAATAAGCAGGTTTATGAAGCACGTGTTGCTTTAGTGATTGCTGGATTTCAGAATCATGGCTGCCAACTAAGACACAGTTTCTTTCCATTATACTCCATATGCTTAACAACATGTTTACTGATGTAAAGTATAAGTATTTATAATATAAGTTAAGAGTACAGGACCTCAAGATTGAACCTTTGGTCTCATAACCTGTTTGTCCTTGTCAAAGTTATGTAACCTTGTGACTCAATTGTAAAATAGGTATTATGCTTATTTCTATTATTTTCATGTAATTAAAGATTATTGAAGTAGATTATCATGTAGCCTGGCTCTAAGCCCTGCCTATTATCTAACAGATATATAGCTGAAAATGTCTGTAAACATGGATGAGCAGTGCTAGCAAGATTAATATGGGAGATTACCAAAATATATATTTAAGTATACTTAAATGTGTTTCAAACTAAGTCTTTAAAGGCTTTAATTTATAATCATATTGACTTGTTTTTGGTAAGAATGATATTTCAAGAATTTATGTTTATCACTGATTGGAAAAGTTAAAAAAGATTAAAGAGAAAGAAGAATGCTTTCTGCATAAATCACAGATTGTTGATATTCCTTCCAGAGAAGGCCATTTCAACAGCAATTTGTTTTGATCTTCACGATATTTTGGAATCAGTTCAGAATATTTCCAAAAGACTGTTTCAAATTTAGATTTCATGGTTACACATCTGGGCTTCTTTCTCGGTCCATTTAGCTGCATTTACTACACACACCCTCTACTCCTTCGGAAAATAAAAATAGATTTTTTGTGAAAACTCAGGAGGTGAAAAATAACAGCATTACACTAAATTAAGGGTTTGGGTGACTTAGTTTGGAAAGTCAGTTTTAATTCTAGAAAACATATTGAGGTTCCTGGAGGAAAGAATATCGTGCATATTTTAACATCACTTTGTAAAGGCAGAGTTTCGGAATTAGGGAGTACACTTGAAATTCATTTGTTCACATACAAGTAGCATCACAAATATTTAAAATTATTTAGTAGCTAATATTATTAATCTTGCATTGTATTGTCCTAAATACTCAACCCAGAGTTCTTCCCTGTATACCAGGCCACATTCTAACCTATTTTCTCGACAACAAATATGTTGACTTAGACAGAATCTATATTGTCTAAATTTTGTGGAACAGTGATAATCAGTCAGCTCTAGAACCTCACGTGAGATCGTTTCAGAGTTCATAAAATTGTTATACTTTCCTACTTACAGATTTTTGGACTGGGTTGCCGAACACTTAAATTTTCAGATGTGGTTGAGGTTTTTATCTTATTTTTTAGTATGAACGTATGTATGAACTAAATTCATGACTGTGCATTGCTTCTCTCTCCTACAGTCACTCCCATCTTTTGGTGACCATCCTGACATGCTTTTTAAAAACTTTCTTAATGTTCTATATTTTTATTTCCCCCAGGGCAACTTTCCCTTCTTTTGATCCTTCCATAGTTTCCAAATTATATAGCAAACATATGCCAAGTGTGTCCCCAGGTTTTGAGCAACTGGGGTTTCTACATTTATCAACAGGCCTTGCGGAGCCATTCTCAATGTCTCAGCTTAGACTGGGGCCTGATCCACGGTGTGCACTAAATATCAGCTATTGTTATTGCTGCTGCTGTTGTTACTATCATTGCTACTCTTCCCTTTCTCAAGAAAACTGAAGATTAGATGATAATAAAAGGTGATAAGGGGTGAGCCAGCAGCTCCACAGGTGGCTAGCTCTATATTCGGCCTTGTAAAATAGGAATATGCATTCCTTCGTTTTTGTGAGATGTGCTAGCAGGGCAGGAGTGAAAGATCATTTAGGGATCACCATCCACCCCACGCACGGAGGTCCCCGGGTAAAATACATTTGTCTTACTGTTCCAAAATGATTCTGGCTCATCTTTAGTACCACTGTGTAATAAAAAATGTATTTTTGTTTTGTTTTGGTGATCATGGATATAAACTGTCATCAGCTTTATTATTTATTATTTTAAGCAAAGCAATGCCAGGCACACTTGAACTGACTCGGTCTCAATAGTTATAGAAATCGATGTATCGGTGTAGCCAGAACTTGAGAAAAGCTAGAAGACGAAAGAGCAAGGAAATGGGTCTTATTTTTACCAGAAATGTAAACTGGTGCAGTCAGTATAGAAAACAGGAAGGAGGTTCCTAAAAAATTAAATGATCCAACAATTCTACTTCTGGTTATTTATCCAAAGAAAACAAAAACACTACTTCAGACTGATAGATATACACCCCTGTGTTCACTGAAGCATTATTTACAATAGCCAAGATGTGGAAGCCATCTAAATGTCCACGATAGACAGATAAAGACGATGCGATACATAGCTACAATGGAATATTACTCAGCCACAGGAAAGAATGAAATCTTGCCATTTGCGACAACACGAATGGACCGAGAGGGTATTATGCTGAGTGAAATAAGTCAGGCAGAGAAAGACACATACCATATGATTTCACTTATAGGTCAAATCTAAAAAACACAACAAACTAACCAACAAACTAACCATAGATACATGATACAAACTGGTGGTCACCAGAGTAGGGAGGGCTTCGTGGGCAGGCAAATAGGTGAAAGGAATAAAGAGGTACAGACTTCCAGTTATAGAATAAATAAGTCATAGTGATGTAATGTACAGCATAGGGAACATAGTCATTGATATCATAATAACTTTGTATGATGACAGATGGTAACTAGACATGTTGCGGTTATAATTTCATGAGATCTATCTATCTATCTATCTATCTATCTATCTATCTATCAAATCACTCTGATGTACACCTGAAACTAATAGGCTATGTCAAGTCAATTACACATCAATTAAAAAAATACTTGCACCTTCAGAAACAAAAAACAGAAAAGCACTATGAAAAACTCTGCCATGGATATGATTAGGAAACAGTTGGAGGAATAGAACGCTCCTTCTCCTAACTTCCATCATGCCCATTTTCACCTTCACGCTTCTTATCTCTCCTCAAGTCTTATCGGGCTCCTAATTTTCTCTCTTCCTTTTCCACACTATCTCTTTTTCAGTCCAGGCTATTCCTACATGACTGCACATGTTAATCACTCAATCTTAGCTATTAGCATACAGCAACTTTTTTAATGCCATTTTTTTTTACTTTAGGAAAGAATAGTAAAATGAGATAATTCTCAATCTTATTTATAATATAAAAGCAAACTAGTTCAAAGAGATTAGAAATAAAAGTTAATCGGAATTATTTCAAAATTTAAAGTTAGATTTTTAGTTTAAGATTTTGAATTAAAACAATCTCATGTATTAATTTAATTTTATTTGTGTTTATTTAAAATTTATTTAATTTTAAATGTGTTTTTGGCTTTTTGAATGTAATGGTAACATAATACCAAGTCATAAAACAAATGGTAATGATAAACAAAAAGACAACTGAAGAGAACTATGCTTTCTCCGCAAATATTTCATTTTTATGTTTAACTTCCTAGATAAATACTTATATGGATAGCAGTTGGTAAACTTAACACTGACTTAGTTTGTAGTTCTTACAAATTCAAATTGCTGGGGGTTTGGGTTCCTGAATGTTCAGTGGAACAGTAAATGCCTATTTAACGCGGGCTTTCTAGAGAGCAGCTATTTGCAAAATTAGTCTACACACAGTCCATTAGAGATTCTTTTCGGCCAAAATAAAATTCCTGTTCTTAATTCCAATGCGGATCCTTTCCATTAATGTCTGTGATTATTAACGGATTACAGTTTTTTTTTTTTTCTGATTAGAATACCAACTTTTGAAAATATAGTTTTTCTTTTACATATCTTAAGTATTTAGGGGGTATGATAGGTAAATCAATTTTTTAAAAAGTTTGAAAATTTATCATCTGGATAAACCTTTAAATTATAAATGCACTGAATTCACATCTCTCTTCCTTACAAAAGCCACAGAATATTATGTAACGACAACAAAGAAATAAAAGACAATTTTGACAGAAGACAAAAAGGAGACTAGGCCAGGTGACTGATGTAAAATATTTCCGTCACTGACTTGAAGGGTAGCAGCAAGGAACACATGATGAATTTTTAATTTAACTGAAACAGCAAGGTAAACTTATTTTAAGTTGGAAACGAAGTCGAAGTCATGACACATGAAGGGAAAGCAAGTTTTAGGATATGTGAAATGGTTGTTTTTGTATAATAAGCTTTTATGTTATCAACGCTAAGCAAAAATGAAACCTGTTTTGCAGACACCAAAATAGTGAAATTTAAATTGCATGAGGTCTATTGAAACAAATTCGAGGCTACTGCTACAAAACTCCTCTGAAACTCCTCTATTAAGTTCAAATTCTGGTATTAAATATTCATAAGGAAAAGCATAAGATTTACTTGCTGATTTGTGGTTTCTGTACTAAGTGATTCTATAGGCTAACTCCGTAGTGTATGACAGGTGTTTCAGGGGAATAATTATGTAACTCAAAATGGGCAGTCAGCACTCCATTATATAATTCTCTTATTTATTTGGATGCTCAGATATATCTGAAATTTAAAAAAAAAAAGATTGTTATCAAATATCAAAAAACTATTAAAAATAAAAACGAAGACGTGTATACTTACATATTTATTCAACAAATTATTTAACGCTGTCTGGGTTCCAGGCCCTGTGCTGGAAGCTGAGTTTCAATGATAAGCAGAAAAAAACCTCTGCCATTAAGGAACTTATGCAAAAATGTTAATGAATCAAACACCAGGCACGGATGACAATTTTCTGTTTACTAACCCACAACTCTCTGTGCTGTTTAGCTTAACGGAGTTCCTTGCAAATTTTCAGTTTAAGACTTTCAGGTATTCTTCAGCTGAAGAGAGTAATTTCCAGGCTGCTTATCTGATACGATGAGTTACATCAAAAGCCTGTAGACCATTTTCTGAATTTAGGAAAGGTTTC
This sequence comes from Pteropus medius, assembly GCF_902729225.1. Taxonomy (NCBI): domain Eukaryota; kingdom Metazoa; phylum Chordata; class Mammalia; order Chiroptera; family Pteropodidae; genus Pteropus; species Pteropus medius. The sequence goes on from NW_024356333.1 coordinate 3,787,613, forward strand.
TTGATTCAGTCTCTCTGTATTGCTTAGGTCTTTGAAGCCGCATCTCTCGGGCTCTGTTCTCTAAGTGTTCTTTAAACACTGAATTAAAACCTTGATAGGAATAAAAAGCTGTGGGCATGTGACTCCATGTTTCCCTGCATGGTCTGACAACTTCAATGCCTTTGGCCTGCTTCTTTTCCTAACCTGTCACCCAGCTGCATTGTGACACAGCAGCCTGGAACCCAGGAGGGCTCTGAATGATGTGGACATAGCAAAGCCTCACGGACCTTGGTTTCAGCCTCAGCTGACATTCACTGGTGATTTGACCTTTGCTAAATCATTTAACCTGCCCGATCTTCAGTATTCTCCTGGGTAAAATAAAAGATTATACTAGATGCTCTCTAAAGTCACTTTGAGCTGGAAAATGCCATGAGTTTATGAACACAATAGACACTAGGATCCTGCAGTTTCAGCCCAGTCCTCATTTCGTTTTTCTGGATGAATTTTTTTTTTGTCTCCCCAAAAATAAACTAGCAGTGTATTCCATGAAAATTTTTTAAAATAATAATTATTACTTGTCTATGTGGTACGCATCTAAAACTGAGGTGTGGAAGGCAATCATTTGAAGTGGGGAGTGGTACAAACACTGACAGGAATCACAAGAAGTGAGCTAATGGGACACGTAAAGCTGCTAAGTCACAGGGCAGGAATACCATTCAGTGATAGGGCAAGATTCCTATTCGGTGAACCATTAGTCGCTCATCAGGAAACTGGATCATTTATGTGTGAGGCAGGGATCTTGGCCCTGAGGACAGGACTGTAAATAAACAGATAAGGCCCGAGTTCCTCTAGTGCATTTTATAGTCGGGGGGAAGGAATGGACATAGGTAACCAAATGGGAAATTTTAGATAGTGATAAATTGTTATAAATAAGAAAGAAACTGGGTAAAAGGAAAAAAGAGGGGCAAAGTGTTTGGAGGCAGCTATAGGTAGGATGCTCAAGAAGGCCTCTTGGATGAAGTGATACGAGAGTTGAGATTTTAGTGATGACCACGGTCTGTTCACACAACCTTCTCATGGAAGAACCTTCCAGACAAAAGGTATACCAGTGCCGGAGTATAGCAGAGTAGTGAAGGTGGGAGCAAGCTCAGGCTTTAGAAAGAATTACAAAGCTGAGTGGGGGGCAAGGATGCCAGGACCGAAAGGAGAGGATGCTGAGGACTGAGGGCAGATGAAGGTGGAACCCTATTTCCCTAAAGAGGGTTACGTAGGAACCGCGGGTTTTAGTTTATTTCAACGTAACATGGAAATTTCAAGCAGACACTGGATGTTTTCAAGAAAGGGGGTGATACTGTCCAATTGACCTTTGAAAACAGTTGTCTGGCTGCTGATTGGAGATGAGACTCTGAGAGTCCTAGAGTGGTAACACATGACATTCATGGGATATGTCAACATTTTAGATCTACAGGGGGAAAATGATGAAATTTTAGGAGAGTTCGGTAAACTAGCGGAGTCAGCAATTCATAGTTATAGTGAATAAAGTCTGAAGGTTAAAGAAAACAGGGAGTATTTGTCAGATGAAGGCAAGAACTAGAAAAGTCCATATCTGGTCATACGTATATATTTGCAAATGGAAAATCTGCTGTTTTCATAACCTTGTGAGAAGTAGACTGGGCTTTTTTTCAGGGTCCAGATGTCAACCAGCTTCATTTTCTAATGTAGCAAGATCAGCTGGAATCAGTTCCCTCCAGTGGCCTCAATGAAGGTGGCCAGCTGCAAGCTTCTCACTATAGTGTTGGAGAAACGGTACCAATGGGCCGACGATTCATGAATCTATGTTGTCTGTTTTTACCCCAAGGTAGACAGTGCACGAGAGGATACTTCAGGAGTCAAAATGTATCCCCATGCTCTGAGGCATGATGGAAAAAGAAATGAGTCCTAAGTCTAGTCACCATGCACAATGTCTACAAAACTATTGACTACATCCCCTATGCTGTACTTTACGTCCCCACGACTATTTTATAACTGCCCATTTATATTTTTTATCCCTTTGGGGTGATCGCTTCCTAAGTTATAGAAAAGTCTAATCAGTATGTTGTACACCTGAAACTAATATAATATTGTAAGTCAACTATAATTGAAAATTTTAAAAAATTAATAAAAAAGAAATGGAGTCATGATTTGTAATATACTTTGCCCTGTATAAGCAAATAACCAGTTTTATAGAAGTATAATTGCCTAGTTTTTGTTTTTTTTTTCCATAGCTCCTTTTTTTTCATTACTTATCTAAAAGAGGGACCACTCAGTGTGTCTCTTATCTGATCCCACCACTGATTCACTTACAGGAATCTGAATTGCAGAGATGACAGAGTTGGGCACTGTCGAGCACATTTCGTAATCTCAAACCTACCAAGTTTCTGAGAAAAAATGTCACAAACTCAATTTGGTTCAGTTAAAGTTATTCACTGAATGTGTATCACGCCATGGGATGGGACAAAAAATTACAAAAGATGTAAGAGATACAGGGCCTAAAATCTATTGGGGAAAACAAGGCACCTACGGAACAATTAATAGACAATACAAGTAATGTTACATTAAATGACAAAATTAGTTACAGGGGCAATGAATTTATTAAGCCAAGTAACTATAAACTTGTTAACATTTTAAATTAGCTCTACTACCCCTCACATACATAAACTATATAACTTTTTAAAATAGATGAGAACTTTGATTTACAACAAGCTATCCATTTCATGTTATTTTAAAGCTGAACATTTCTCCAGTGGCTTTTAAACGAGGTGATTTCCCTCACATTTTGTAGAGAAAAGGATGGAAACAATAAACAGAGAACAACCAAATTGGCATGATGGCCTTTGGATTTGACTCATAAATGGGCTACTAATTTAATAAAATCATAGCCTGCTTCCTAATATATATTATACATTATATATACTATATATATTATATATATATACACACCTATATATACACAAATCCACCGAACACCAGTAGATATATATACACACAAATATATATGTATATATGTTAATATATACAAATATATGTGTATATATATATATTAGCTGTTAATTAACATGTATGCTAATAACTAACACAATTCCTTTTATTATTAGAGTCCGATACAGCAGTATAAACATGCATTTCTCTGTTTCCTCTTTTTCTTTCTTAGTATACATGGCTTAGCACTGACTGTTCCAGTAACCTCTTGTCTGGCGTCTGTACATCCTTTTTTCTTTCTCAAACTGATTCTTCCACCATGCCCTTAGCATGTGCTTTCTAAAAATTGAAGTCTGCTAATATCAATGCCCTGTCCAAAACTCATTATTCTAATGCCCGTATTTCACTTTTAAATATTTTTGTCTGAAGAGTATGATATATATGTATGCGTTAGTTGTTTAATCAATACCCTAGAGATGGTGAGTTGACATCTGAAGAACCCTGATGGAGAATAAGCTTGTGTGCTGAAGGGTCAGTCATCCATCCGAAGACTAACCAGAAGCCCACCTCTCCGAGTTAAGCACTAAAAGTGCTTCAATCGTCCTCTCTGATCAACACTGAAGAGTTTATTTGGATACCGAACAGCTGAACTGGTTTTCCATGGTGAAACGAGAGGTATTCAAGATACGTGGTGAGGCTGGTAACACTGAGTGGACATGTCTACCCTTTCCTGAATGGGATTCAAGAAACTAAAGCCCACAGTCTACGCCAAATACATTCCCCTTGAGAACGATGGTCCAGCCCTGAGAGGGCATCCTGATCTATGGCGGAGGCTGACAGAGGATCACGCTGCCCGATGCTGATGAAATAGGCAGCCCAGCACTGCTTCTGAATATTGTGGCATCTGCACGTGAGCCTTCGATTTAAGATCTCGTTAGACTGTCCGCAAGGCCAAAAAGCTGAGGATTTCATTTAATCCACAGAACAGACCGCGGGACCGCTTTTTGTTCCTACTGCTTAATGAATGAATGTATAGCAGAATTAGGACTGGGGCTTGTTTTCCTGTTTAACAAACTAACTGTAGCTATTTCCTGCATCTAACTATTGGAAGATACAGACATCTAATACACAAACAAATGAACGAACAAACCTAATTAATGCGAATGACCAAACTGGCTTACATCAGTCTGCAACACACATTGAGGGCTTTCCACTGGATACCTGATAAAGGTAAAACTCATTTCCAATCCAGTAAGCCGAGGCCTCGCCACTACCTTATTGTACAACTTAACTCAACATACCTGGCCAGACCGTACTGTGATTTATTTCCCCTCAGACCCACATTGTCAGGTCACACATTCCCTTACCTGGAACACCAAGCCCTGCACCTAAATCTTAACTCTACAGCTCAGTTTAGGTATGTCTCCCATAGAAAGATACGCTTCTCTATCTTTGCAGGTTTGGTTGACCAGTTCTTCCATATGCTTCCAGAGCACTCTAAAGATACCATCTGCCTTGATGTGTTGAAATTGTCTATTTAGCCACTGAAGCCCCCTCTCTAATTCATGAGCAACATGAAAGGGAGTGCCTTGTCTTCTCCTGACATTCATAATCCTCAGCAAAGTGCCAGGTGATCCAAATAAAATCTGCTGTAAGAACTTCATTGGACATTCAGAAAAAGTCATTATAGCTCTTGTCCAAAAAAAAGTGTTTAGAATGAGTGTTTTCCTAAGACATCGACCTAGATATTAGCAGAGCTAATAAAATCATCTTCAGATATTCCTTCTACTAACAATTACAGATATACTCTTACATAAAGATTACTGGATGCATCTTATTATTATGGACTTGAAGATATTTTCACATAATGCCACACTGTCCTGGAAAAAGTGACACTCTCTGTCCAAGATCTGTATTTAGTTGGCATTATGGCGAAAATAGCAGGTGATTTGGGAATGTGTACGTAAATTACAACTAGGCTATCCAAATGATTTTGTTTTAGTCTGTACAGATATGTGCTGTCTAAAAGTTCTTCTGTGAGGAACACAGACATTGTCTCACCATCTGTTAGCTTATGGATGCGGTTTACAAATTACCTCATCCTGGTACCCTTCCTGTGATAAGCGCCCTGGATCTAAAGCTGTGTGCTCTTCGGCGGTAGTAAATTATTGACTTTGATTATACTTTAAGGATGATAAAATCAGCTCCATTAGTATGTGCATTTATATTTCAAACACACTACCTATGCTTCAGTGAGTCGCTTGTTTCCTGGAAATTACCAAAATGGGTGTACATAATCTGTCTTTTTATCCTTTACAATGCAAAGGACATTGTGTAGCGAGTAATATTTTATTGGACAACAGCAGTGTAATGGATATTTCTCATATTTATTCTGTTGATCACCTAAAAACTACTGAAGGATGCTTATACAGTCAAATGCTTTCTGCAATAAATCTTCCTTCATATATCAGCCAGAATTACAGAATAATTATACATTGGGGCATTTACAATTTCAACGGAAAAAAAAGTGCAAAAATCAAACAGTCTCTTCCTTACTACTTTAATGTCCCCAGAAGAAAAAACAAAAGCAAAGCGAAAACAGTCACATGTACCTGGCTATGTTTAATTGGTATGTCTGAGTGGTTTATTAAAGAAAAATGGGAAAAAAGAAAAGAATAACATATTCTGAGTATTCACTATATAAAAATCTGTTTACAGGCACTTTACTATGGTGGTGTATCTTAAAATTGGCGGTGTAATTATGATTAGGTATCTAATTCTCACTTATAGATGAGTAAATTCAAATCTGAAGTCATTCGCTATCCAGAATTTTTCTAATTTTGGAAGTATTTATGAAAGTTTAATTTTAAGAGTAGTAATATTCTAACTGTTGGCATTTATTTAATTGTTTGGCTGAGAAAATTTATTGATATTTCTGTAGGAATTAAGAAAAATAGATTTTCATGCAAAAATCTTAGAGTTTAAAATATCTGCATTCAGCTCATCTAATCTTTCACCTACAAAATAAATTTGCATAATTGCTTAGTGAACATTGGTATGCAATTGAAAATTGAATGATACTTTAAAAACATTAAAGTGTTTCAAAATACAGAGATGAAGGCCCACAAATCAGGGAAGATAACAGAAAAAACTGATTTCTATTATTAACTTTACTCTCCCTCCCCCATATTTCTTCCTCTAGATTGTGAAATTTGTTTCACAATTACATTCACAATCATGAGGTATCTAAATATACTATTCATGTATTACCATCTAGATATTATCTCCTTAAATAGTACTAAAGCCTGCTCTAGAAACAATGAGGAAAATGTTATTTTTTTAATATAAATTTTTGTTTCTCTACACCGACGATAAACTGCACAGGACATCTCAAATGTTATAATAAGGTACGTATCTATGACTATAAAAAGCAATTATCGAGGCTCTTAAAATACCACTGAAATGGAGATACTGGTTGTTGTGAGTCAAAGTATGTGTCCGCAAAATGTATGATGTAGTCCTAACCTCCAGCACTTGTGAATATGTCCTTATTTGCAGATGTAATTAAGTAAAGATAAGGTCATACCGGACTAGGGTGGGACCTAATCAATCCTGTATGATGGATGTCCTTATAAGAAGAGAAGAGACACAGACAGACACATTCAAAATGGATAATGCCATGTAAAGATAGAGGCAGAGACTGGAGTTGCCGTGATGCAAACTAAGTGATGCCCAGGATTGCACACGACCACCAGAAACTAGGAGGCATGGAACAAATTCTTTCTCAGAACCTCCAGAAGAAACGAATCTTCCCAGTGCCTGGATTTTAGACTTCCAGCTACTAGACTGTGAGAGAATACATTTCTGTTGTTTTAAGGCATCCAATCTGAGGCATTTTGTTACAGTAGCCGTGGAACACTAATACCTCGATGATACAAATGTCTAGATTCAACAGCAGGGCTTTCTGACGCATCTAAAGTCACACGTCTCGCTAGGCACTGAGCTGGAATCTTACTAAGTGATTAAAACCAAACAGAACAGAACAAAGCAAAACTCACCTTTTTTTTTTTCTCCCAAGGACCTGAACTGCAGTGTTCACAAATGGATTAGACATTATTGCTAATAAATGCACGCATACAGCCACCTCTTACATCCTTACTTGGAACACAAAGTAAATGCTCTACAGAGCATTACATTAGACTGAAAAAAAGAATCCTATGCAATAGTTATAGGGCCTTAACTAATCCATATTAATCATTCTAACACACACAATTACTACCTCATTTCATCACCCAAATCCCCCCTCGACTTTGGCACTACAAATGACTACAAAAATCATTATTGACCCATTGAGAGAGCAAATTGGCAATAAGTAACAGGAAGTGTGAGAACGTAGCCACTTCCAGGTGATGATTCCTTGGTTCTTCATCTTGGTTCTCTTGAAGATGACTTTCGCTCCTATTCATATCACCACATTTATCAAATGAAAATACAGACAGGCAGTAAAATTTGAATTGATACTAAAGAAAAAAGTGTGTTGTTGATCTGACATTCAAATCTGGGCCTTTTGTATTTTAACTGGCAACCTACTCCTATAAGACCTGAGCTTTAGGAACAAATGAGCCCATGAAGAATTCTGAAATTCTACAAAAGAATTCTAAAAGAAGGTATCTGGTCTTTGTTACATACAGAACAAGATTTTTAATGTCACCTCTCGTCTATCTTTGCAGCCCTGTGTTCCTTGCAGGACCTAGGATATAGTCATTTCAATAAATGTTATTAAACAAATAGAATTGGCCATTTTAAATAATTTCTCTAAATATAAAATATACTCTTCAAATTACCTTAATAGTCCTTCCCAGGTGAATCATTAGTGATGACGCTTCTCATTCATAGCTCATTAATTGAATCTAAGTGCAGCTTTATATGGCATAATTCTGGACAATTTCTTTGATCTCATTTGTGAATATTCTGTGATAGGTAAAACTTTAAGTGATCAGAAAAAGATTACTAAAAGATTCCTGGGGCTACCGTAGCAAAGTACTACAAAGCGGTGGCTTAAAACAATATAAATTTATGATCTCACCCCTTCCGGATGTTAGAAGTCTGAAATCTATTAAACGAAGATGTTAGCAGGGCCGTGCTTGCTCAACTTTCTTCTGGCCTCTCCCTGCTTCTGGTAGCTTCAGGTGTTTCTATGCTTGTGTCAGCATAACTCTAGTCTCTGTCCCCACCTTCACGTGGCTGTCCTTCCTTTATATATCTATTGCCACAGTGTGTATTCTCTTTTATAAAGACACCTGTCAAATTGAAATCGAGCCCACCCCAATGATCTCATTTTAACTTGATGACATCTGCAAAGATCCTCTGTCGAAATAAGGTCATGTTCCAGGTGCTGGGGGTTAGGTCTTCAACATATATTTGTGTGCGTGCGGGAAGGTGGGGGGCGGGGCAGGAAGACACAATTCAATCTATAACACTAACCTGTAATATCGTTTTGGCATAAAGCCCACCATTTTCTAACAATGTCAATCTCTCAATTAACCTAATAAATGACCTAAATTCCTAATCGCTTGGACAAAGGAGTTTCATGTGTATCACCATATACTACCAGTTGGTACCAGAATGAAAATCCCTAAACCATTCATGCATTATAAAATGGGAAAAGAAATTATTGTTGCTGGTTCTAAACCTTTTGCCTTTATGTCTGCGTTGTCTACTTAAGTAAAGGGAGCTATCATCACCACTAATATGGCATTTATGATACATCAGTGCAATAAATTACTTATCTCCTCTACCCTACCCCAAGCTATATGTGTCCGGGGGGCAGAGGGCATGTCTTATGCATCAGATAATGCAAATGGCCAAGTTTCATCTAACTTGGGGTCCAGACACGGCTCCTCTCAGCAACTGTTCATGCTGTGAATCTTACGAAATCGTGAGTGTCCTATAGTTTCTAATTAATACTTCGATAATCATTAGTTTTACTTTCTTTCTCTCCACATTTAATGGTTGCACAGCCTCTACGCATTCAAATATTTTACTAACATAGAGAACCAAACCAAAGAAAGGTATACAACCTGCAAAAAGAACATGAATACACAAAACATGGTGGGTGGATAGGGGAAATAAGACAGTCCAAAATAGGTGTCACTTTCATTTTCGAGTTCTGCTGAACATGAGTGATCACCACAGAAATTATTCAACATCTGAAATTACCCGAGAAGGCATTTCTTTAGTAAAAATGGGAATATGGTGTTTTAAAGCTTATATCCGGGACTCGAATTGTGTCTGTAGGCATCTAAAATTGATTCAGGTCAGCCCTGGCATGAACGGAGCATGTAGGCTCTTCTGTGCGTGAGCTGTTTGTGTGTCCCCCAAGCATAGCAGATAATTGCTTTCTCTGGGGAAACCACGAGGGTCTTTTGTAATATGGAAAGCTGCAACATTAGCAAACTCCTGTATTCTGCAGGCGGCGAGTACAGAGGTGTCATTCCACAGGGTGATAAATGGGGCTGTAGAAACTGTGCTGAAAGCATTTTGGAATAGACAATAGGGATAAGAACGACCAAAATCAGAAACGAACAGCAAACTAGAGGCACAGTCCTTTCTCGTTCAAATAACTGTTAAAGGAAGGTTTATATGAGCATAATAACGCAAGAGGCAATGAAAAGTCAACCATTTTTCTTTTCTTTATAAACAATTAATTGAGAAACCAGAAAAAGAAAAGCAAGGAAGACCCTTTCTTTTTTTTTTTTTTTTTTTTTTTTTTTTTGAGTAAAGAACTCAATACATTCAGTCCAACAGATGTTCTCTCGGCATTTCAATATTTGAGCCACCGCAAGTCTTTACACAATGTAAGCCAGCAATCCGGAGACCATTCGATGAGATCACGCTATGAGGACAGTTTGAGACATTTACCAGTTTATGTCCTGTCCTTTTTTTGACTTGAAACAATAACTTCCTTTTGAGAGAAAAACCAAACTAAAAGCTAATCTTGCTTTAGAAATACTCAGAGAAGGGGGAAAAGGGGAAGAGAGGGAGAGAGGAAGAGAGGGAGGGAAGGGGAGAGAGGGAGAGAGAGAGTTTTCAAATATTCTAATGTCTTAGAAACTTGAATTCTAGGATCAGCACGTTATGCCTTTTCAATTAGAAAAAAAATGTAAGGACAGCAAAAATACTAAGCAAAAAATTCAGGGATAATGAAAAATAGGAATAAAGCAAGCCTCAGATTTTCTGGAAGACCTTAGGTGCAAGCAGAGGTAACTGCTAAAGTGGTTTTTGTTTTGTTCCATTTTAAAATTTGGAAATTTGCCCATGAACTAACATAATTTCAATTCACTAATTTTGAAGACTGAAATAAAAATGAAGGCAAAAAAAAAAAACAAAAATAGAATTCCAGTACTTTAAACGACATACTTATCTCCTATTCTTTTGTATCTCTTCCAATTTACTTAATGTAAAATTGTTTCGGAGCACAGATTGATTAGAACTTGCTAAAATTATGTTTTCTCAGATCGGCGGCCATAAAACCTTTGTGAAATTCACAGCTTAGCTGTCCTCTTTTATGTTAAAAGCCAGTGGTGGCTTTGCATTTTCTTCACGGTCTCAGAAAATGTGACTGTTGGAGTACAGACCCGAAATAAAGCAGGTGCTGAGGTCTAGAATGGGGCAAAATAGAGCGGCACGGTTTTCTGCCTCACATGCATGCAACCTGTGCTTATTACGAAAGGTGGGAAAAGACAGACTCTTTGGAATTGGAGAGTAATGGAAAAAATAAAACACTATTTATTGCTTCTACATTGGGTAGAGGAGAACTTAGATTAGATTTAATATTTTTGTGAGAGAAATCGTCCTTTAGTTTAGAAGCTAATTAATATAAATCATCTTGTGAATATAGAAGGGCAAATCCCACTTTCAATTAATTAACTGAACATAACTGTAAAAGAAAAAAAAACCCAGCATTTTCAAGTAGTAAATATGAAGATGGAAGTTGTACAGTTAAATGGGGCAGATGAGGACTACAGAGAGGAGCCTTCTTGAATAAATAAATGTCAAAGGACCCAAATAATGAGACCAATGTGAACTTCTAGAGGGAACAGACTATTATTTTTTCTGTACTTATGAAATCTTGGTGGGAGGGAGGGAAACTCAACTTAACAGATAATTAACTATCAACCTATAAAGCTACTACTGGGAATTAGAAGTGTCCTTAGCCAAGGTGTGACTATTTGGTCGAATGACGACAGTGTCAGACAAGGACTCAGAATTTACTTATTGCTCCCAAGCTGTAAAAGTAAAACTTGCTGTTTTCAATCATTTCGTTGCTCTTTAAGTGAGCATAACACCCAGCATCCTTCATTCTAATGAAACAGAAAACGGTTTCAGGAATAGTTGTTGTTTCCAGCTGCTGAATACCATCTTCTTACACACTCATCAGACATACAGCAGTCTTCCACGCTCACGTGCTCAGCCACCCACCGAGAAACATAGTTCTCCCAGAAAATAAGAACACAAAGAATCTTTTATTCCAGTCCTCACAATGCTCTTTGGGGAAAAAAAAAAAAAAAGTAGTCTAAGGCAGCCGTCCCCAACCTTTGTGGCACCAGTGACCAGTGCTCCTATAAGAACCTAACACCTGATGATCTGAGGTGGAGCTGAGGCGGTGATGCTGGCGCTAGGGAATGGATACAGATACAGATGAAACTTCGCTAGCCCACCTACTATTCATCTCCTGCTGTGTGGCCTGGTTCCTAACAGAGTTGGGGGACCCTTGATCTAAGGGTTTTGAGAGAAAAGGGGAAGAAGTCCAATGCATTTCATCGGTTAGGAGATAATTCGTCTTGTGCAACTGGGGAAAACAACTGAGATTTTTACAACATGTGACAGTGTAAATATTTAGTCCAGTAAACAACGTGTGCATCAATTGTTTACATCTAGGCACATGGTAAACAAAACGAACCGGCATATGGAATGTTAAAAGAACACCTGAATTTGGAGGCACCTACATCTAATTAAGATGGTAGTCGTTAAGATTTAGCAGTTTATTGGGCTGCTGCCTAAAATGTGTTTTCTTACTATCATTACTTTTTTAAACATGTAGAATAAGCATTGGAGGATAATGTCAAATAAGTTTTTTAATTATCTGAAGGTATTTCGTTCCTATTTTGACAATGCTTTGGTCACATGTGTGACTTTGAGCAAACCCTTACTGACATCACTCAGCCTCCATTGAACCACCTGTAAAATAGGGATAAAACATTCCAGAAGCTCCAGAATCTTTGGGCCTCCTGAAATACTAAAGATCTGTGCAGAGTACCCGGCATGAGAATATACTCAATTGAGATTAGCTCCTGTCATTTCTCCACCCTTATCAGCGTTGACATCATTATCCGATAAATAAAATCAAAATAAGCTAAAGTTAAATGTTTCAAACCTAAATGTAAGTTTACAGCTAAACGTTTTGTGACACAAACTAATTCACAGTCCTCTGAATTTTTTAATGGCTTCCTCCGCGGCAATTTACAGTGAGCTATTTCTAAATAATATGCTAACCATGCATAAGAATCTTACACCTACATGGCTGTCCCAAAGGAAACTCCACAGGTGGATGTCTGCTTGTGGGGGTCAAGGGAGGCAATTTTACAACCAGTAAAGAAAACCGAGAGCGGAGATGTTTTGTCCCTTGCCACAGATTGCTCCCGGAATGAGAATCTGTCTTCTTGAATGTCTTTCTAGATGTAACTGGGGCCCCGTTTGTTTTTATTTTCCTGATTATCGAAGGCATTTTGTCATAAAATACTATAACAGCGTAAGAGAGGTATGGTCTTAACGGGCAGTCATCAGATCTAAGCTGCACCCTTTCTCACTTATGAACATCTCTTCCTACTGAAGGGCTGCAGGGCACACTCACATAGGGCTCTCCTCTGATCCTAATACCCACTGGTATAGGTAGACAGGTGCGATAATTACCTTCTCTACAGCAAAGTTGAGAAAACTGGAACTTGGAGACATTAAGTTACTTGTTCAAAGTCACCCTGGCAGTTCAGAGAATGATAAGGCTCCTAAAACATCACCCTGATTATCTGGTCCAAAGGGCTCAAGCATAAATGCATGTAAAGGGCAAACACTTAACGTAAATGTGTACATCAAGCCTGGTATGAGGCATCAGAAGGAGAGGTGTCCGCACTGTAACAAAGCGCAGCTGTTTAGTTTCATTGCCTTCTAGAAACACTTTGGAGGTAATTTAAAATGGTTGAACAAAATCTCTCAGGGCTCAGTATTATCGAAAGGTCTTGAGTTTTGATCTCTGATTTCTTTGAACCCACGTAGTCTTTTTTGTTAGCTCAAGGAGGGCAGATAGTATTGCAGGGTCACCCAGCTAGCACTAGACACCTTAAAAACTAGGTCTTCGTGTTGTCCAGCCAGGAACCCAAACCAGACTCTTTCCCTGCAGATTTAGCTTCTTGCCAACGTGCCACACATTGCTCAAGACAGGACCAAAGTTTCAGGCCACGTTAGTTATAATTAGCATAGTTTAGGCATCTTGACCCCTGTGCCAAAAACCCAAGTTCTTTCCATGTGGCTCTACCTCAAGTTCGTGGGTAGGTGAATGAGGCCGCGAGCACAGTAGTGACCTATTCTGTCTCTCTCAAGCTGGCATCATGTCAGCACCACTCACAGCCCAACACTGGGACTAAGACACTATTGGCAGCAGCTTAACATCTTCTTGATACACGGACCAAGTCATGGAGCCAACAGTGGGGATAAGGACAGGACCATGACATCAATCCACATGCCAAGAGCTCACCGGCCTGTGAAAGCAGCTGCTCGCATGTTTTCCCACCCATTCTTTAGAGAGGCAATTAATTAATCTTCATTAGGCTAAAGTACTAATACAAAATGATCTGTGCTATAACTTGGTTTGCACCCATCACCTTTTCCTAAATAATAATTGCTGTGATACTGGAAAAACCATATCAGTTAGTCATCAAATGCAATAGTTTTCTGCTCATCAGTTTGGGCATGGTAATTTTCTTTGTTTCTCCAGTGATAAATGGAAATGAATTCAATGAATGGTTAATGGGGAGTTGTCTGCTGTTGAAAGTGCCACATAAATCGAAACTAGAACCACTAAAATGTGAGAGGCCCAGCTAAATTAGCCCCTGAAGACATGAGTGAGATAGTAGACAAATAAGAGTGGATAATAAGATGAAGTCTTAAGTGACAGTCCCCTTTTATTATACAGATACATCAAAGACCCAGGGATTTGCTCTATTATGCAATACGTATGAATTTACGGAGTTTTAGAATATAAAAAAGTTGCAGTTGTCTTTATCTAATTCCCTGCTCATGGATACTATTTTAGTAGGTAGGAGAGCATTATGACTTCATATTTTACAGGTGAAAAAACTAACAAGCAAAGAAATTAAGCGACTGGCCTTTGGTAGCTCATATCACGGGGCTAAAACCTAGAGCCCAGAACTTTCAATCTGTAAAGACTACACACTTCAGAGATTTTCTCTGTGTCAGATATTTTGAAGGAATAGTATTGAAATCCAGTAATGTGCCATCAGGCATTTGTATAGGCATCCATTGTTTTTTTTTAGTTACATATCATTAGAGAGAAAATTTTCTATTTAATTTCCATGTCTGTATAATTACCAATTGGTCATTTTAACATAACTCTACAACCTTGTCTGTGTTCTTGGGGCCATGGTTATTTTTATATCCTATAGGCACACACTTCAAGAAAAATAAGGAATATACTACTTACAAATAGCTTTATTAACCCTCAACTTACAAACAGATCTCATCTGAAGTTTAGATGTGAAATAATTTTAGTGTCAATCTCAATATATTTCCAGGTCTGAAATGGTTCCATCTTGGTGTCTAATTTCACTGTTAGTCATTTTGGGCACTGTATGATATAACGAGGCTCTATCTACTCAAAAGCAAATAGCCATTGTGTTCCAGGCACATAGCAGCAGTGGGAACCTAAAGAATGAACAAATACATTCTAGCCATAGTAATTATCACCATCTACTAGAGCAATCACATGTGCGATATAGTTAAATGTGGTGTAATGCATAATATAATAAGGTATGCACACGGCAGTATGATAGAATGGACAAGGAATAGATAATTATGACAGCAAGTCAAGAAAGGCTATCAAGTAGAGGTTGTATATGAGACAGATCTTAAAGAATGAGTCAGGTGGAGATGTGTATCCCAGAATGAGAGAACAGTAATCACAACAGAGTAATAATTCTAAAATAGTAACAAGAGCCAAATTTAATCATTATTTACTCCATACCACTCATTCTGCAATTTGAATACCTTCCAAACCCAAGTAACATGCTAATTCTTTATATGTATATACACTAGTTCATTTTATGCTGACAAAAGCCCTTGTGCCTAGGTATTAACCATGCGGATGGGAGATAGAAGTCTAGAGAGGTTATGTCACCTGTCCAAGGTCACACAGCAAGTGGCTGATAGAGCCAGGATTCAGTCCAAATCTCCTGACTCTGGAGCCTGGATTCTAAAGAAGCTCTTCTGAATAATATGCTGTGGTTGACAATGAAGAACAAATAGGAATGGACAAAAAAGGAAGGTGAGTTAGGAAAAGATGAGTTAGCGGGAAAGGAACGTCATACTTTAAAGACAACATAAAAATTAGCTATTTAAGTACCTTATGCAGAAAGAAAATGACAGCGATATCCACAATGGATTGCAGGCGAGGTGGTAAGGTAAAAAAAAGAATGAAAATCTGGGGAAACACAAATTATGAACTCTCTGCCAGGCTACTAGTTATGGGCAGAATGACAAAGATGAGGACAAGCTGAATCATTTCCCATTAAGAAGCATGCTACAAAGCAAATGGCCTGACAGAGAAGCAAAGTATTGATTGACCATTTAGTGCAAATGATGGAACACCGATTAATAACTACAACTGTCAGGAAACAGTAATTGTTTGGTTTCCATATAGATTTCTTCCCTTCATTTTCATTTGCTTTAATGTTTAAAGCTTTGTTTGATGTGAATTTAATGCTTCCTCTTCTCATTCTGTTAATTCTTTGAGAATTTTATATTGTATCCTTTTGTGTATGTCTGCCTTTATGCTTTACCTCTTGCATTACTGTTATATTTAGGGTCCTCCAAGTCTGAGATTTCTTACAAGTTTTAGTTTGAAAACCAAATGAAGTACTTCAGAGAGGTGAGTAAATTTCAAGGTGAAGGTTAGCAAGGACATTTCATCTCTGGCAATCACTTTGACGGAAGGGACACAGGTCATCTTGAAGAAATCGACATCAAGGGAATGTGTCTACATTAAAAGAAAGGAAAGCAAACCAATAAAAAAAAATAAAGGCAGGAAAAAATATCCCAAGAAGACCATCTAAAATGTATGGTTATGGAGTCCTAGTGAACACTTCTGAATCAAGTGACAGAAATGAGTAAAACATAAAAGGTAGATTCTAAAAATCAAGTACAGTATAATATGGTAGGAAGAAAGTACTGTTTATAATCACATTCCATCTGGATGTGTTGCATATGTTAGGCTACTTAATTTATCTCACATTGGAAAAAAAATCAGAAAACAGCAACTAATTAGAATTCTAGCAGTGGGGAAACTTTTTAAAAAGAAATTGGCGTATACGTAGGCAGATTACCAAATATCGATATTCTTTTAAGGGTAACACTTGATATCATTTGGTCGGTGTCTCCAGCTGTTTTCACAGATTTAGAAGGGAAAAAGATTCAAATTCCAATTCAAATACCCCCAAGTTATTATCCTTCTCCTCTGTATTTCGGCATCATGTACTTTTTAAATATGTTTTCCATTTTCTGCCATATGCATAACCTTTTGTAGATAAATAGATAGACAGACAGACAGGTAGCAAGATAGATTGCATATATAATCTTTTAAAGAAAAGAGTAACTCCTGCAGACAAGCAATTGTGTCTCGCCAACCTCCATGTCCTCCCCAGGGACCTGAGACCGGTTTGGGAGAAGAGCTTGCCAGGTTAACTGAAGGTTTAGTAGGAAATCAGATCTTCGGATCCAGGATGAGAAATACTGAGAAAGCCAGGCCCCTTGTCCTATACTTGCCTTTGTCCACCTCATTTGCCTCACTTCTAAGATCAATGCACCCCCACTTCCAGGCAGCGACCCCTTCAGTTCCTTTGAGACAAAAAACACTGACCCTCACAGCCTCATCTCTTTCTGTCTCCTAGAACCGACTGATGGCATCTCCTAGAATCAACTGGTGATTGTTAGTTTTTATATTCGTCCTGGTTCGGTATCCATTAGCTCCCAATCTTGA
This sequence comes from Pteropus medius, assembly GCF_902729225.1. Taxonomy (NCBI): domain Eukaryota; kingdom Metazoa; phylum Chordata; class Mammalia; order Chiroptera; family Pteropodidae; genus Pteropus; species Pteropus medius. Next base: position 3,804,876 of record NW_024356333.1, read on the forward strand.
CCCCAAACCTGCTTCCTCATCTCACTCCCTTCATGTCCTGAGTCCCGCACAAGGAATATCACACACCCCGAGTTCTCCGTTCTTAGTCTGGCCCTCCTCATCCAGCTTATTCTACCACCATCCCATTTTTCTTCCTCCTCAGTAAAGGCTGAGACTAAGAGTGACGATTAGAGTACTATCAGGAATCAGGCTTAGATGGATGCTGTACGTATGAATCATCCTTTCTGCGTATGCCTCTGTGCTATTTAGCCAAGCGATTCTCTGGATCCGTCCATCCACGATTTTGTTCCCCACTGAGCAGCATGACTGACGACCTGACTTGGCCTGGCCCATTCTCACAAGTAAGGTCCTCCAAGCCTTCTGGCCTGCACTGCTGAATCCAGACACAAAATTCAGCCAGTCTTGTGACAGAACTCCCTTCATTTTAGGCTTCTCCCTTATGAACACGGGCAGTTAGCATAGAGCTGCAGACCTGTATTAGTTTTCATGATTGAGGCCCATGGTGGTGGGTGGGCTGAAATGCCACTTCATAAACGTGTCTAGTTCTGCCAACTGCTAGTTTAGGGCTGTTAGCAAGTCCTTATGGACACTGAATCACAGTTTGCTTGTCTCTTAAAAAAAAAAAAAAAGAATTAATCTAGGCTTTCTCTTGAACACTCTGATTCTATAATATGAAAAAGAAGTATTTGATCCACATAACACAACCTTATATTTGTCTTTACGGATGAAATCATAATTTTGTTACCCAGATAAATGTTTACAGCTGTGATTTACTTTATGTATTCATACATAGAAAAGAATCCTCTCGAAATCGCTTAAAAGATCATAGTTAATTCCCAAGTGATTTGAAACTTTCGTACCTCTGAAATTTAATTTATATATCAAACATGCATAAATCAACCATGGCATCTGAATTTAAGAATCACATTTTTTCCCCCTTAAATAGAGACTAGAGAGCACAAAACTGCCATTTTAATGTACAATATAATTTCTAGAAATAGCACCCTAATGTTTCAGGATAAAAAGCTCATTTATGCATCCTAATTAGCGTAATTATTTAAAAATTATTTTAAAGCATTTAACCTTCAGCAAAAGACTTTTTGAAAAAGAGAACAAAACAAAAATGATGCCCCCCAAAAGCTAAAAAGTAGTACCTTCTTAATTCTTTCGATAGTTACATATACTAAGTAATTTGTTCAATATGGAATCATTAAGGACCAGCTGCAGGTGAGACACTGTGTTTCAATGAAGACACCAGATGCCACAAGTAGAACCTAGTGCTTTATCCATAGCCTCTGAGGGCAAACGCAGGTGTCAAAATTATGTAACGCAAGATAGAAAATAATACATTCTTCTACATATTAAAGAAACAGGCTATAAGTGTTCATTGTGTTCACCTCTTTGGTATTTTTATAGAGTTTTATTTTTCCCAGTTCTTTCACTAAACTGTCACTTCTCAGGCCTCAAGTGTGAAAACAGTAGCTTTATTTTTGGCTTACGAGCCCATCACTCATGTAACAGATACAAGCAGGTGCCATAAATCATCTCTGCCAATGCATATATAATCAGAAATGTCGCCTCATCATCAAAAATGTCTGTTCCCTGCACAAAATGGCAAGGAAAGCGCTATGCTCACCTTTCATACTTCTCCATAAGTGACCAAGAATCAAGTTGTACTTTGTGGCAGGGTCTGAAGAATTAACTCTTAAAAGATGAAGAGTGCACATCCTTATTTTAATTATGAAACAAACATATAGCACATAAAATTTTCTTTTATGTCAACTTTCCACTAATTGAACATGGCACTTAACAACAAACTTAGAAATAAATAAGAAACAGGAAGTGAACACCGTAAAATCTGACTATTTAAAAGCTTGCTTTAAATTTAAAACATCGAGGAGCAGAGTCCTTACTGAGATGTGGAGATGGCATCAGGTGTGAAAAGGAGCAGAGGCAGGTGTATGAGGTGGCCATGAAGAAAAGCAGAAGTTTGTATTAATATTCTGGTAACTTAAAAATCTCTCGCCTAAAGAATCCAGGTACACCCAGTGACTCTTGGTCCTGGTCTCTAGAAATGACTGTGATCGGGAAAGCATCAATGGCTATCAAGGGAGATCATGAATAATGTTGCCTCTGTCCCATTAGAGCATACTAAACAATTATTGAATTTTCAGATAGAGTCAGAATTGCCAGTTGTTATGAGGCTGGCTAATTTTCAGTGCAAGGATGGATTTTGCGAGGCTAGCCCAAAAGATCACCATTGGATTTTTGCACGCTATACTTTAAGACAATAGAATCCAATGCATTTCAACTCAAGCATTCAGAATTTGGACTTTCAACGGTTTCTCTATTTATTTAGAATGAATTCATGACATGCAGAGGTCTGTAACATTACGGCCCTGATTCTCTCTTGAATCTCAACTTGCATCACTGTCTCCCTTATTTATTCTTCTCCAATCATCTAAACTTTTATGATCCCTTTATTGCATTAGCTGTTTCCAGGCTCTAGGACTTCCCTTTTTCTGGAAGTGATTCTCCACAGCAAATCATTTCGATAAATCCCACTCATTCTTCAGATTTTAACACTTTCCCAGACAGCCCTTTCCTGGCCATCCAAGCTGAGAAGATTCTCCATGGACTTCATTCTTTTCCTTGTTTGACTCACTCATCACAATTTATAATTTATATGTATTCATTTGCTTAAATGCCTGCCTTCATCTATAAACTAGGTGAGGGCAGGAGACATTTTTGTTCAGTCCACAGATGTACCACCAGTATCCACAGAGTACATGAAACGTAGTAGCACAATACAAATGTTACTTCATTTCTATTCCCCAGCCTCAGTGGTGCTCAGCTAGGGAGATTTTGCTCCTTGGGGACCACTTGGCAATGCTCCGAGATATTTCTGGTTGTCACAACTGGTAGAGATGTTACTGGCATTCAGAGGCTAGGGATGTCACTAAACATTCTACAACGCACAAGATAGCCACCACAACGCAGGGTTATCTGGCCCCAAATGTCAAGTGTTTCTCTGCCCTACTCAGTTAATACACGGATCAACATCTCACCCTACAAGCTTGACCATGAAATAACCAAGGAGACAAGAGTGCCTCCCAAACAAGTAATCAAAACCTGGCGGCAGACCCTTCTCAACTAGGAGGACTGCATCAGGCCCTTCAATGAGAAAATTTCAGTACTTTTTATCCCAGAAATCTTAGGGATCTGATCACCTAGACAGAAAGAACTGACCTCTTAAAAGTTGCCAGCAAAAAAGATTTGGGCCATATTTCTCCCCCATTCTTAGAGTCCATACATTTGCTTGGGTTTTGCTCACCTTGTAGATATAATTAAGGAAATATACCTACATAGAGTTCAAGGGTGCCTCTAGTCCAACATTCCAGCAATAATCAGACTAAATTTTTACACTGTCAGTTACTAAAAGTTCCCTGACTGCCCTTGACTGCTTTTAAGCCAACTGGACACGTGTAGGATGTAGAGATTATTTGATACCAATTGACTTTGTTAGTCTAGTGTTCCCTAACTTATTTGGCAAATTATGTTTAAATATATGTGTAAGATTCTGATACTAGCATGGGCTTAGGATCCTCTCATTAACTGTATTCTGACCTTGAACAAGTCACTTGGTCTATGTCCAGGTCCCCTTCTTTCCTCTGTCAAATGATGATTTCCAAGATTCCCTCTAACTTCACAATTCTATATAATAAATTAGTATCTTCATTTATCAGATTTTGGTTCCTGATAGTATTAAACTTATTTTGCATCTCCCCTCCTCCATATATCAATACTAGAATATAATAGAATTTCTAGGGCTGGGCAGTGGGGCTAAGCTTATAATGCATGTGGCACACTGGGGACTGTTGGCATAATTAAGCTATTTTTACAGTGAGTGGAAATGACATACTTTAAAATTGACCATGTGTGTCAATGCAAAAATATTCTGTCTCCGTACTCGCAGTGTATAAACTGCATTTGACATAAAATGTATTTGACATTTATATTTCCGACTCTTTAGAGCTGCGCTTTTTCTATCAATGAATGTATTCAAAGGCAATTTTGAAATATGATTAACCTATCCAAACTGAATGGACATATGCCCTGTAGGAGTCTCTCACTTAAAATATTTTAAGATAAAATGAATGAAGTGAGAAAAATCACTGACGGAAGAAGTTTACCAGAAAAGAAAATAAAAATAGAGACTTGGAGTAAAGAAGGAAGAGAAAAATTGAAAGACAAAAGGAACAAGTTTAGAAATAAAGCAAATGCAAGAAAAAAAAATTAATAATGATGAATTTGGAGCTGAAAGAAGACCACGAAAATTTGTTTTCTTAGACCTTAAGGATGATAGAGCTATCAGCTCTAAAAATATTCTACATGGTTAGATTTCAGCCTTCTCTGTGGACATAACCAAATAAACCAGTCACATCATCATGCTATTATGCTGGACGAGCTTCTTGGAGTCCCTTCCAGAAAAACGGTTGTTGCCTCCCTGTGTTGAGGCCACATGGCTTATTTCAGTTTAGAATATTGATTTGTCAGTAGAACTGAAAGTAACAGTGTTATTAAAGCTCCTATTAATTGACCAATGTCAGTGCACACTAGGTCCAGAATGTCACACAAGAATAGGTACATCTACGGACTTTGTTCCTGCCCCAGCAACCATAATGAGTTCAGAATTTATTAGGTAGATAACCTTTTTTGGGGGCATAAAACAAATCTTTAATTTTAATGATCCCTTGAGAATTTATTTCACATAAAAAACAGAAACTATCAATATGCACGTAAGATCAACCGCAAAGCTTTTCTGGGGTATGTTAGCGATGCTGTCAAGCATATATTATTCAGATGGCAATAAATTTGTCTTTGCAGTTTTCAGTATTGTTAATGTACGATACTTAGCATCTTTAAAGGCTGTTGAAAAACAAACATCTGAAAAATTAACATGAAAGCCACACAAAACTAATTTTTGTAAAAGCACAAAATGCAGCAACTCTGTCACTATTAATATTCGTTCAGAAATGGGAGATTCTGGGTAAGTGGGTTTTCAGATAACTAAAGTTTAAAAATGTATGGCTGTGCTGTCCAATACAGTACCATAGGCACACATGACCATTTTAATTTAAATTGAAGATAATTAAAAATTAAATGAAATTTAGAAATCAGGCCCTCAGTCATACTGGTCATGTTTCTAGCATTCAGGAGTCATAGCTGTACTGTACAAGGCAATATGACATTTCCACCATCACAGATAAGTCTGTGGGAACGTTCTGATTTTCAGTACGTAAAATATTTCTCAACAGAACTCTTTCTGAACAAGTTTTCAATTCTCTGCCTTTTAATAGAATCGGAGTAATTGATTTTTCCTGATTTACACTCATCTATTTTCACACAGGGCAAAGATCGAGGATTAAATGCATACAGACTGTAATGGCTTCCTTAGGAAACACCTTCTAGAAAAATTATTCGACATCAATTAGTTTTTGTTGTTTTTCTTCACAATTAAAGAGAAAAAGATTTGCCTTTACATGCATTCAAAGAAAGCGCAACATAGCTACACGTCTGGAACATTAAGTCTATATAAAAAGCAAATCTTCCTCAGAATGATTGATTCTCTGGGAAAACTCATCCCTCCCCCCTCCCTGTTATTATAACTGCCCTTGGTTTGGACAATAAATTCAATGTAAATACTAATTATCATCGATGTCTAAGAAGATCATAAGTGTATCTTGCATTTTGTCCACTCAGATTCATTGCATTGCTTGTGGATTGGATATGCAAGACTGCCTCTGGCATGTTTGTGAGACTTTGTGGACACCTACTTCAAAACCTGCAAATTCCTCAATATTAGAGTACAATAAATTGGCAGATATGATGCCAGAGTAGTCATCATCCCATCAATTGTACTTCTGAAATGACTCCACGTGTATGCCTTTAGATGAGACAACTTCCTGAGTGGCCAGGGCCATCTTGAGGATGAGGAGCACTGGTTTTACTGAAAGTTGAGAAACATATTTTAATAGCTAGTGGAGCTTTACTGAAGCCTAGCAGTTGAAATCTCAGTCTTATACAAATGTCTCACTAAAAAATGACTTTACTGCTATCAGAGAAACCGCTGGTCTTATTTATTATTTTCGCTAAAGAACAAAATCATGATAAAATCACTTAGACAAAAAAAAAAAAAAAAGTCCTTGTTTGATCTACTTCTTTTTTTTTTCAGGGGCTTAACTCTATATTATTCAGGTAAATTATATTAAGTAGAAGCCAAACATTTTCCTATGCTCAGTGGTTTTGTACTGCCCTCCAATTTTTTCTAGAAGACCAGCATAATTTATGTATGATTTTAAAGTTTTCTTAGAACACATCGGGATCTTTATTACTGGTTGGCTTGCAAGCATATATTCAGCCTGCAGCATTTGATGGATTGTATCTTGGTTTTGCATTGTGCTACAGGAAACTCCCCCAGTCTGCAGACCTGGATTTGTTGGTGTGCGTTTACGGTGGCCTAATTGCACGCAGAGCTAACTGAGAAGATTTCAAAATAAAGACTGATATTTTATAGTTTCTCTTCTCTTCTATTGCAAGCAAAGATGCATTTAAATGATACAAAGATGTAAATATCTCTTAGACCTCTTATTATTCCATCCTTTCTTTGAATGCCCTGCACAATATATTTTCACTGTCAGAGGTAATTTTTATAAACATATTGTACTATGCCTTTATGTATTATTGAGCTTCCTGAAAGCCAGACTCTCAGATAACTGAAGTGTTTTCTAGTTGTTGCCAATGTACTTTTTTTTAATTTGAAAAAGGGAAATTAGTCCCACTAGATATATAAAAAGCTTGGAAACCCCAGCAATCCTAAAGTTTATATGAAAAGGCAAAAGACCCAGAAGAAAAGATAAAGTCAGAGGACCCACAGTACCCAATTGCAAGACTTATTATAAAACTACGCTGATCAAGATAGTGTGGTATTGGTGAAAAAAATAGGCAAACAGATCAATGGACCAGAATAGATAGCCCAACACACACATACATACATTTTCATAAATTTCTCTTTGACAAAGAAGCAAAGGCAGCAAATGGTTCTGGAAGAAGTGGATGAAGAAAAAGACAGAAAAGACAGAGAGAGAGAGAGAGAGAGAGAGAGAGAAACGAACTTAGCACTTTTCACAAAATGAAATTATTGTGCATACATTACCCCAATTGCTTTTACAGGATAAGCCCTTTCTCCATTCCTTATAAACAGCATCTCCTGTCCTCAGTTCTCTGGCCACTCTGAGTTTTAATTTCACCATTTGCTTTCTTTTACGTCATCACTTAGCTTCCTTATTTTCTAATTATTTTCTTAAAGTGCTTGATTTTTTCCCCCCAACACAAAATATTATTTTCAGCTTTATAAAATCAATGTGCATATTTTCAGACTTTGTGTCTAATGACTACTTTATTCTGGCATTCTTCAATTTAATAACATCACTTTTTAATTTAAAAAACTTCATTGCTCAGGGTTTCACTTGATATTGATAAAAATAGTAACCTCAGCAATATCATCATTTGATGGATAAGAAAACAAAGCTCAGAGGGGAGATGAGTTGTCTGAGATCAATCTGGAGGAAGAAAACCTAAATCCATAATTTCCAACACCTTTCACTACTCTAAAGATGCTGGAGCCCAGGTTTGTTTAGTAACAATTTATAGCTCAACTATTTCCAATAAAAAGGACTTATGGGCAATGAAAAAATTAGAAGAGAAAAACTCAAAAACACATGGAGAAAAAGAATAAACAAAGATAATGGAGTTACAGAAATTTAATGAATAAATTATCTAATTTTGCTTGCAGATTTTTTATTTCCAAACAATGCCAAAAAAAGACAATGAACCCAAAGCACTGGTATAAGAAAATATATCAGATCATAAGGGGAAGATACTTGATTCCAAGGACAAATTTCTAAAGATATTTACTATATTCAGAACCAATTTATTAACGTTAGTTAAGCATTAAGTACCGAATAGGTTGAGTGCAATGCTTCTTTTATACCTAATTCTCTTGAGGATCTTGTGAAGTCAATATTTTAAAGTTAAGAAGTCTGAGTTTCTGAGTAGGCAAATGATTTTTCAAGATCACACGAGTCAACAGCACGACCAGATCTAAAACTCACTCTCCTGATCTCAAGCCCAAAGCTCTTTCACTGTATATTAGAGCACAATGTGAGGAATGCAGATGAGTATCACGGCTGGTGCGTGCAATGGCAGTTTTACACCATGGTGCCTGGTTCACTGTAGGGTAAAGTAAAGGATGACATCTTGGTTGGTTTTATGACAGGATGAGCATCAAGATCATTAATATTCACATTATCAGTCATAATAGCCATCGCTTCCTGAGTAGCTATCACATGACTGTACTGGGTGGTCTAGAGCTTCTATCTCAGATATCCACTGCCACTTTGCAATGAAAGAATTATGATCTCCATTTTGCCATAAGGAAACGGATGCTTAGAGCAAACAGGCGACCTGTCCAAGGTCAGACAACTAAATATTTGAACTGAGGTTTGCTCCTCAAGGGTTCAATCTCTTTCTGACATATTTAATTATTTTTTTAAACTACATTCCAAATAGCCATTTTCATCTTTTCTATTTTCCCTCTTGACAATAGGTTAAAATTGCACTTGCAATTAAACATTTCTTCAGTTTGCTAATTATGTGCCCAGTTGCACCCTCTGGCTGAGAGCACCTACAATTAGAAAGCACTGATTAGATGCGTAAGCAATTTCCAAAAAGGATAACTTTTAGTAGGCACACAAGGAGGCCAGCTTTTAGGAAGTTAGCCTTTATTGGTATAAGTTCTGAAGGTTTTTATGTAGGAAAAATGTCAACTCAAATGCAACACGAAGCTGCATTTTCTAAGAGCATTTTAAATGCTTACAACTGTGACAGGCCTCTATGTCAATGTTTATCTTGTGAAAGCATAAACTCTGATAAAAAAGTATTTCTACAAGACAACAGGGAGTAGAGAAGACTCGAGAAGACTGGAGATGAAAAACATAAACGTGCCCATTTCCTTCAAGAACCTGAAAAACACATTCCTTATTTTCCGGTTACGTTGTCATCTCTGACTAGTTTTAGGCATTTGAAAGTCAGCTACTCTACAAGTACCCCTGTGCATCCTTAGATGTCTCAGCAGATCGATAATGAGCTTTTGGACCTTAAACTTCTAGGTCACTGGTGTGAATCTAACCCAAGTCATTTAAAGGCCATTTCATTGTTCAAAGTAGTCACTGAAAACAAATTTGCCCATTTCGTACATCTCTGAATGCTGCTGAATTTACACATTAAACTCTTTTATTCATACCAACTTGACCACTACATGACACACAGATTCGGGGTGAGATGCTCAGGAAAGAATAATTGGAAATGTACAAAGCATTCTCTTTTACCTCCGTTGAAAAGAAAACCGTATGTCTTTTTTCTCAGTGAATAAATTGCTTAGCGAAAAGAAACAAACCCAAATTACGAATTATTATATTTATCATTATTTCTCAGTATTTTCTTAAAGGAGCTGATGACCCCCATGGAAATACGAAGCTGAGAAACTTGCTTTGATCAAGTAGCTATCATTGCATGTAATTAAGGAGCTATATGTGTACATACGAATATGTATCATATATCAAGTAGGTATTAATCTGGAGTAAAGTTTCCAGACATATTAAAATGAAGAATAAATGCATTGTGCATTTTCCAAAATCATAGCAGAATCTCAGGATGGTGAATTTGTGAGTGATCATTTTGGAACTGCTCCAGGTGATACATTTTAAGATTCTCAAAACAATTATTCTACATGTCTTTAACCAGGAAAACTAATGAAATGAACTATTTGCTTCATAAACTAAATTCCATTTTCTCTTTTCCGCCCAAAACAATCTCAGAAATTAGAAAAAGGAAAAAGGAGGCCTTTTAAAAAATCATCTGTCATGATGTACTTCCCTTTTCTTGATAATTACATAGGAGCAGAGGAAAACATTAACTTGTTTTCATATCATTGTTTGTTACAATTACACAATTTTTGGCAAATCAGGCAATCACCTTCTCTGGTTAAGAGCAAATTCTATTTTTAATAAGCATCATGAAACTTGCAAACGAGGGCATTAAAAATCTTGTAAAGTGTGCACTGACACAAAATAATTATTGCAATCTCTAGTCATTTTGATTTTAATGTTCTAGAGAAATTTATTCACTATTATTTATTAATAGGTTTTGAAATCATAATGAAAGCATATGATCCCCATTTTGAAAATGAGGAAACTGATACTTAGAGTAAATAGGTGACCTGTCCAAGGTCAGATAAGTAAATATTTGAACTGAGATTTTGAATTAATAACTATGTGTTGAAAAGACTTATGAATGCTACAAACCAACTGGGCTCAGCCACAAGGCATTTTGAGAGCTCCAAATGGCCAGAATAGAGCCACTCGGGACCCTGTCCCTCTAGAAATGATTAACAGATATACAGTGACCAATCACAGCCCGACTTTGAAAGAAGTGATGTGATTGGTTACTGGTCAAGATGAGCAGCTGTTACTTAAGTAGTGATCTGTACACTGAAGAGCTAGCAGCAACGTTTGCACTTTCAGCAAGGACAGTTCAAATGCCATGGACTGAAATGTGAACCAATTTGTTGAGAGGTTGGTATTATTTAAATAGACCATGGTGAATGAAATTTTTTGAGAGGAATTCTGTGAAGAGATGACTGCCTATAATTATGTGAATGGAACTCTCACCAAATTTAGTAAGATCTGATGTGTGGTGAGTTGCAAAAAAGTATCTCCCTAAAGATTATGAAATTAAAACAATATATCAGCCGATCAAATTTTTATTAAAACATTGTTCCTCTCCCCATAGGGATCCTGTCATATGTGAAAACCTGATACTTTATAACAACTTACTTAGGTATCCTGATTACTGTCTTTTACAAAAAAAAAGAGAAAGATACACAGTATTTCTGCATGATAAACTGTAGCATATTCACGTAATAAGACTCCAGAAAATAATTCAAAATGTGAAATGTTTTTGATTCTCTGAAAAAAAAATCAACTACATATATTCTTCAGTGTACCTCGCAAATGCAGCTTTTTACCAGATTGTTTTAATAATGATACTACTGTATAATTTGTTATATTTCATCACACATGCATGGCAGTCATTACAAAGGACAACTTAGACTTTAAAATGAATTGTTCAAATCTTCTGATAATAAAAGAAGAATGGCAGACATAATTATAAGGCAGCAACAGATACATGAAAGATTCTCAAGGACGTTGGTGGCCTACTGTTTAGCTCTTAAGGAACAAACACCTCTGAAAAAACTCCTTTTTCTCAAAAGCAAATCCTTCCCTCCATCATTTTCTTTTTTCTTGTAACTTGCATAGGGCTCCTACTCTTGGTGACCTCATGGTCAGTTAGTAAGATATACATATAAATGCATACTTCGAAAGCAGTACAAATGCGATGATAAATACATAAAGCATTGTATGGTAATTTACTGCTTTACAACCCATTTATCTCATTTGGCTCTCAGAAGACAGGGTGGGCATTTGGATGACCATTCATAGACAAGGAAATGAAGGGTCAGCAAAATGGAATGATTTGCTCACGGTCACCAGCTCAGCAAAGCCCACTAGTTCACTTTTGACTACAAGTGTATTTCCAATGTAAAACCACCTTTTTGATTCTGATTATAACAGGATTTTCAAGTAAACTTTTAGAAAAAAAAGCTTACAATTATTTCGTAGCATCAAGCAGGCTCTGTGCGAAAGATAAATATCTTAGTTTTGGAAAGTATAATTTCCTACCAATTTTATACGTGTATGCTCTAATCAGCTAATATGAGTGGTAGTTAACTGATGAAGAGTTTTGATTTCCTTCCTAGGATAATTAGGATAATCATTAATAGTCTCTTCCTTCTTCGTTTATGCTATCTCATGGCACTATTTTCCAATTGGTTTGTGATAACATGATGACACAATAATTGTTACAGAATTCAAAATAGAACTTATAAAAGACCAATTCTCATGACGATTGCTGTATCACTAAATAAGTTCACTCTGATTAATATCATTAAAGTAAATAGCACAAAAATTAACAATAATTGGAATAGTATTTTAAATTATTGTCTTCCTAATAAATGAATCACTCCGTGGCAGAGCTTGTGCCAAACAAAGTCTACTTACACTACAGGATTCCACTTCACTTTGGGTCAATAATAGCTTAGGGAATCACTGTGTCTGTCTGGTGAACTCTTCACCTTCGGCCATTTTCAGACACAAAAATTAAGTTTCTGCAGTACCCCTTTCCACCATGAATGAAAACTTCTAATTGCTTATTATGGGGGGAAATTTGTATTTAGGCAAGTATAACATAAAGAAACTTGAACACATACATGTATGCATGCCATACACGCATGCACACACACGTGCTTGCTACGGAAAGCATTGGTGCTTGACAAATACAATTGAGTGGATTTGACGAGCCCTATAAATAACTAAATCTTGCAAAAGCAAAGGAAGTTTTTGCTCATTCCTGTCTAAGTCTTCCTCTTTACCCCTCCTTTTTGCATTATTATCTCCTATGGCAAAACATATTTTCTAAATTTTCAAATTTTCAACACAAACTTCCATTTTCAGTAGTTTTTAAGCACCTGAGAAGGAATCATCTGATATCTTGATTCTAAAACAAAACAAAACAAAACAAAACAAACAAACAAAAACCCATAATTATCTATGCAAAAGCAGAAAGCCTAAAAATATCACAAATATATATCTGCAGTCTAAATTCATATATTTACATCATTTATATGAATACCACCAAAGGACTTTTAAATCTAGTTGTCCCCCTCATTGCTACGATGACACATGACAAAAAGGGGCAGGGTACTCCAAGGCACTGACAATGACTGTAACTAACATTTGCTACATGCTTACTATGGTAAGACACTGTCTGGGTGTTATTTCATTTAAACCTCACAATGGCCCAATGAGGTTAGTATTATTTTTGTTCTGTTTTTGTGTAACAGGAAATTGAGACACAGAGAAATTATCATCTTGCTCAAGGTCACATATCTAGTAAGTGCATAAGCTAAGATTTCATCCCAGGACTTTTAACCACTAGTCAATACTTACAGATCTTAAGGACTGTTTTCTGATATATTATGTGGCTTTAGAGAGCCAGACACTGAAAATACTGAGTCCTAGAGATATTCAATTATTGAGAAATAGGGATTTTTCTCATTGATATAATTAAACTGATTAAATGACACAATTAATATAGTCATCTCTCAAGTAACTCACGTACCACTCTCAGAAAAAGGATGCTAGTTAGATTTATAAACTAACGTGCTTTATTGACAGAATATGTGGTTAAACTATCTACATAGTATTTCTTTTCTGCAAAACAGCACTAGAACCACGTGAGCAACGAGGATCACTGGCAGTAGCTGTCCTGACATTGGCTGACTCGACTCCAAAGCCTTGCTAAGAAATACATTGACTGCATCCTAAATGTCTAGAAGCTGTATGTTTCATCATAAAACTCCCAGAGAACTGAAGGAGTCAAGTCATATTCCTCATTATTATGGAATATTTCTAAGTGCTATTCTGAGATGCCGGTATTTTGTTCTAATATATCATCTAAGAAGTAATGTTATGGAAAGTCATCGAGAATGAGGAGAAATGCAAATCCCTTAAAATTTATCATCTTTTAATTCCCTTTTCTACTAAGTCAGTAAACGGAAAAGTGGGCAGTCTGGTCATATGAATAGAAAGAAGGTTCCAAATTAATTGAAGATAATTTTTTTAAGTGTGGTTAGTTTGTAACCTATATAAAGATGATAAATGCTGTTCACATGTATAAAAACGGCTTCTTGCACATTAGTACCACACTGATCTGATGTTACAGAGAAGGAAATTATTTTCAAATAATGCAGATTTCATAACTGGATCTTCTTCTAATGTTAGGTTTCAATATTTATTTTTTGCGGGACTCTGTAGAAACCAACGCTAAGAAATAGTAAAATGCATCCGGATGCAGAAGGACATATTTACAAAGGAATTACAACAATGACGCAATTCAAACCCTTGGACTCGGAGATTACATGTGCCTTTGGTCTTATAGATCCAGCCCTCCAACAGGGTGTAGGCCCTATGACAGCAAGATGTTAGTTCATATCTTATCCCAGTGCCTAGCACATGTTTAGTGCCCATTACACATCTGTGGATAACGCAAGAAGTAAAGGCAGAGCAATTGGATGTAAACATCATACCTATTGATGGCATCACGATGGACTTTCTATATGTAACACATAGAACACTGCTACTCTATTCTTGACTCCAAAGGTGGTTTGGGATTATTTGTTGATTACAGTCTCAAGGTCAATATTATATAAGGTGTTAGTGAACAGTATATATTAGTTAAACTGAATAAAAGAAACAAATACATTTTCTAGCACCAATGACTGCCACTGAGCACACAATTTGAGAGATTTAGACTGTTTTCCCCTATGATTTCATTTTCATGCTCATGAATTATGAACAATTCTTTTCGTTTGGTAGATAATTATTTCTAAGTTTAATAGAAAATATACCAGTAGGTGAAATGGATATACTCATCTCTCTGATGTCAAAAATCATTTTTTCTAGCACATACTCAGAAATTTTTCTTACACAGTCTCTTTTACCTCATGACAGAATAATTACTTCTTTGCACATCATTACTACCTAGAGTTTTTTTTTCACTCAAATGACCTTTATCTAGTGCCTATTATGTGTAAAATGTTGTTCTTGGGTGATAGTAGAAATGCAGAGATACATGTAGTATAAAATCTTTTCTCACGGCATTAACACCAGTTATACCCGAGGAAGGCAGTATTTCTCAGGTTCTCTGCCTTTTCACAGCATGTCAACCATTCTGTACCGGCCTGACCCGAAAAATGAACCGCGCCCCTGATGATGCATCATGTTATGGTCACAGATGTTCACGTAATACTATGTTCCACTCAGTAATGTGAGATGCATCTTGCTAATAATCGTAGCATCACAAAGGCCCTGGCAATCCTAAAACCATCTTTATGTAGGCGTGTTCCACGTTTTACATATCCTTGGTGCTTTTACAGGAAATAGAGTGGCAATGCTATCATTTGAAATAGATGTGATATAAAATAGGTATGACTTAGTGGTTAAGAATGTTGTCATTTTTATATGTCAACTTTCTGGGTTTGAGAATGTAGCTCCCCTACGATCTAGCTGTACAGTCCTATACTTTAGTGTCTTCGTCTTTGGAATACTGAGAATAATGACATCTTTATTTTTGTTTCATTTTTATGAGGATTAACAGCACTCGATATTAATTGTTATTTGATGTTGCCTTGAGGAATGTTATTTTAAAACTTTGTCATTACCATTTATACAATATCTTAAAATTTACAAAACTCTAGCATATACTACCTAATTTACACTATCCACAAATACAAGTCCACTGTCAACAGCTATAGGGTCACACACTAACAAATGCCATGAGGTGACATTCACTAGACCACAATATAAATTGTGCCTCCTGGGGTTGGGTAGCCTGATTTTCTGAAAATAACCTAAGGGGCCATTGGTATCCTCTTGAGTGTAGTGTGTGTGTGTGTGTGTGTGTGTGTGTGTGTGTGTGTGTGTGTGTAATGAGGTTGCCTTGATTCAAGAGATATCAAAGAGGTTAAATGATTTATACAAGGTCACACAGTTGATAACTTTCAGAGCTAGGGAATCCTGCACCTCTGGTTTATGTTTTGGTCTGCTCTGAGAGGCAGTGTGCTGACTGGCTTGCTGGGCAGAGAGAGCCAGCAAGGTAAGAGACAGGCTCGCCAAAGACAGAGGCTTTTCAACTGGAAGGTATGAGAAGGAGCTTGGGGAATTTCCTTGAGTCAGATGTAAAAGGTGGCTGCTACAACTATAGGATGTTAGAGATCTCAAGAGAAGGGGAGCCAGTGGTTTTACAGGACTGGTGCTATATTCACAAATGTGTCATTTGTAACTGTGTACCTTATGAGCATGCATCTTACTTATCTTGTATTCTATGCCACATATGATACACTTTAATGTCTCATCAATAGATGAATCATTTCACCCGTCATCTTCAGGCATTTTTTAAATCTGTGACTAAACTCCTCAAACATGATAGGTGGTCCTTGACTCTGTACACTGGAAACTAATAATAATGATAATAATTAATAATAATAATAATAATAATAATAATAAATGCCCAGCATACAGTAAATACAAAATAAACTGCCTACTTATTTGTTTCAGTAGCCTGTCCAAAGTAATTCACATGATGTGAAAAGTAATTTATGCCACAGAATTTCTAGTTGTCTTTTGTTTAACTTTAATTTGAGTTTCACTAGTGCCAAGGGCTTCTGAGTGCTTCAAGTATGATCAAAATCTACATAAATACTAAGAAGGAGATATTCTATGGAGGAATTGCAAAATTATCTGATCATCTGACAGTTTTAATAAGGATCATATCAAGGAACAGGGCTCCCTCCCCATTTTAGATGAATAAAAATTGAGATATTATATATTTATTATATAGTTTAACAAATATTATGCATATTTATTGTTCATATACACAGACATAGTAGAGAGTAACATGTGGGCTAATTGCATAGCAGTTTTACCATTTTTAGCAAATTACTTAATCTCGCCAAGAATGGAATGTTTTCAAAATAATTGGGATAATCATCATCAGGACTAAATAATCTAGTGTATAGAATGCATCTGGCACAAAGGTGTATCTTAAAAGGTGGATTCTTTTTTTCCCCTCTTTACTTATAATCTACCAATTATATACATACATGATGCGTGTCTGCTTGGCAATGAAAATAATCTTTGTCCTGAAATTTCTGTTGGCCATTCCCCCTTCCTTTTTTTTCCTGTGTATGTTTTACTATAACTTTTACAGCTCTTTTACACAAGAGAGTTAGCATTAAACCGGTAGCTTGTTTCTCTGTGATTTGTGCTGCTTGAAAAAAAGAACTTCCCTCTTCTCTGGTTTATGGAATTTGCTATTTTTCTCACGGTGTGATGCTCATGACCCAGGAATAAACACAACTCATGCCAAATAACTAGAACAGTGTATTAGGTATTAGATCTATGGACTAACATTCAGTCCGATAATCATGTTTTGGTTGTCTCCTATGTAATAAGATACTGATAAAACCTGTTAACACGGTCTTTACTATAAATACACCCAAAACTCTTATCTCCTGAGCAGTGTTCAAAGATTAGCCTGATATAGCTTTTATTGGCTGAAAGCTATCATGTTTTTATCCTGGGTTTATCACTCTATACAGAGATTTTTCTGGATGAGAGTGTTCTTGCCTTTAAATCAGTAAAATGTGCATATACGTGTATATTTATATGATTCTTCCACAGTAAGGAGCTAGGTCAAAACTCTAAAATTTTGATATAGAGAATTTATAAGATTAATGATATATGTGAAAATCATTTTCTCATTTCCTAAAGCATCGTTTTTATTGTCCTGTTCTATAGTAAATGAGTCTGTGATTTAAAACATCAAAGTCATCATATATGATTATTTAGCTGACACATGAATTTCTGTGCTCTCAACCAGAGATTTGGGTGGTTTTACCTGGAAGCATGGGATACGAAAACAGTCAGTATTCTGAGGTCCTCTGTGGAATATTTGGATATAGAAGATAAACTAGAAAACTGGATCTTATAAAGAGAGAAGGGGGAAAGCACTAAGAGGCCCTGGTTTCTAGATGGAAAACATTAGCATGTATTTCTATGACATTTGGCAGGGCATTTAAACTTTTGAAGCCTCCATATTCTCATGTATAAAGTGAGAATAACGAAAATTTCCTTGCCAGCCTAAGATCTAACTTGAGGGTCCGATGAACAACAGATATGAATGTACTTTGTAAACCATAATTCAGTCTATTCAAAGAAATACTTAAAGAAATACTTAATATGTATCTGAGCAGTTAGAAAAATATCTAAGGTGTCATCAGAGGGACTAGCATATGTCCAGCTAAGCTGTGGCAAAAGTTGTAAGCCCAAATGAGGCCCTCGGGAGAGAGAAGGACAGTGAAGAATGACCAAAGCAATTAGAATGTTAACAAGTGAAGACATGCTGTAACACAGATGTAGAGAAAAGGTTGAGAAAGAAAACCTAATACATTTAAATCCAAAAGTCAACCATGGTTATAAAGTGTCATCTATGGGCAAAATTCCATGTGAATCATCCCAACAAGAATTTTAAAAATTAGCTTGTTCTGTTATTCCAACAATATGTGTTTCCAAGAAAAAAAAATCAAAGAGATGCATAAAGAATAATACTGTAAAATGTGGTGAAATTGTGCTTATAAGTAAATGTTTAAGTACTAAATATTATATGTGAGGGATAAAAAACAAATGTGAAAATTGTGAGGTGTCACCAGTTCATGTAATTTTCTGCCTCAACAGACACTGAAGGGTTTTGTAGGTTCATTTAAAATAAACTTTACTGGGATATTTAATTTAATACGTTTTACAAATGTTATTTTACATGTCAATTCTATAACCAGTGACCTTGAGAAATTAATGAAGCAAACTTTTCCTTGGGCTTAAAAGAAATCTGGTAGTACTTCAAATTATTTACACAAATGCAAGTTCATCAAGCAAAGTGAACACTGGAAAAAAAAAACAACTTCTTTAGTCTTAAACTAATATTACTTTACATATGAGAAGGATCAATGACAAGTAACAGCATGCATGAATTCACCAATCTGCATGATAAATCATTCCATGTAAAAGGATTTTAGATTAAAAAGATCAAACTTATAGTAAGCTCTGACTACATAGTATATAGGTCATAAACATGAAGTTTGTCAGAAATAAGTCTTTTATACTTATAGGTAATATTTTTGTTTACATAAGATTTGAGGACACAGTAAATATATAGCTTCTTAAAATCTGATTGAAATCTACTGAGATAATTAATTCTACTATTTCCATAGAGTTTTAATCAATTTATTTCTAATCTATGTCTTTCTTCTGAGTATACACTGGGGTCGGGGGAGAAGGCTAATAATCAAAACAACTAGTGTTAATTTTCTCAAACTTGTGGCAAAATTCATGACATTTTGCAATCGAGAGTGGTCAACCAGTAACCTAAACTGTCTTGATTTACTTGTTCCATAGATGAAGGAAATGTAAATAAGGTGGCTTCTGAAACAGGTCAGGGTGACTAGCTAATTGGAAGTGCTGACACTCTACAAACACACATATATACTCTCTCACAGAGAGAGAGAGAGAAGGAGGGAGGGAGGGAGGGAGAGAGGGAGAGAGGGAGAGGAAGAAAGTTACGCTAAGAAAGGAACATGGAGGGAATGAACATGTATAGAAGTCCTAATATGTTTCTGGAACATGGTAGGCTTTTGAGTACATAATCTCATAGCAAAAACAAAACAAAACAAAACAAAACACAAAAAAACAAACAAAACAAAACAAAACAAACAAACAAACAAACAAACCAAACCAAGCATAGCTTCTTGAAGAGATGTTTTCAGCATCTACAGGAAGAACCGTAGGGAGAACTACAAAGAAACAGCTTGCACCCACTCCTATTCTATAAAACCACATATTCTGTAAAACTACATATAAAATACAGCTTGCAAGGCATAATGGACCACTACTTATCTGTATAGAATAGTGACTATGGGTATAGTAACTATGACACTATTTTTTAAAATACTGTTGAATGTAGAAAATGGAAGTGTGGAATAATACAAGATTTAGGCTTGGGGTGGGGGGAGGGATATAAATAAGTACATTTGGAGTATAAATAAGGATAAAGGTTTAAACTGCAAAATCCCATCAGCTTAGGTGAACTAATATTACTGCCTCATTTGGGAACGAAGGCAGAAGACAATAGAAGAAGAGAGAGATTGACCAAGAAAAAACAAAAGGAAAGAGAAAGAGAGAATGACAGAGGGAAGAGAAGGGAGGGAGGGAGGAAGTACGGCAGAAAGGAAGACCTTACCCTACGGGAAGAAAAGACGATCTTGAAAAGTTGACACAATAATCAAAATATCTAAGCTGATGCAGCTTTTATGAGTGTTAGAAAGGCTTCATAAAAAATTAATTCATAATCCGAAGACAAATTAGTTTTCATGAGCATCAGGATACAACCACAAATTATTTCATCTACTTTACCTGTCCACTTCACTTTCAAGACGTAATGTTCTATTTTAAAATATTTCTAACTAATTGTCCGCAGTTAAAAAGAGGACAGAAAAGTGAGTGTGTACTAATGTTTTTTATAATGTCTCAATGAAACTGAGAGAGTGGCATTCCTGGCTTTGTTCTTTTTCACAAGGAGAGCAGATAACAACAGCTCAAGAATAAGACACTGCTGAGAGAACTCTAGAACCGGGGTGAGGCTGCAGTACCCCACTGTACCACGGAGACCAAGACAGGCTATACTAGAGGGTAAAAGAAGCAGCTACACAGTGACTGTACATACTGCCCCACCCTAGGCCAGCACAGCACGATGGGGAGTGGTCTCCTCTGAGCCTCTGATTCCTCCAATGGGAAAAGAGGACCCAGGAGGGGACAACCACCCTTCCAGCATTGTGGGTCCCTACTTTAGACTCGCTCCACGACGATTGCTGGGGAATCTGGAGAGCTCAACCAGTGGAAATGGGACTGTGACAAGGAGAAGAGGGGTGCTTGCAACATAGGTCTTGGCAGAGCCAGTTTACGACCAGTGACCAAGTCGTAGTACCAGCCAGAGGCTTTGCTCCCCTGCAGAACTTAGTCTGTGGTGCACTCTGACCAGGGAACCCGGGAGGGTTCCGGTCTGCCTGAGTTGGAGTCTCTAGCAAGGAACTTTTGGCAGCCCCAGGGCCCAGCTTGCCCACACCCAGGCAAGGAGCTCAGCCACAGCCTTACCCACTGCAGAGAGTGTCGCCCAGGCACATCTGATGAGAGGTGCTGGTGGGAACACCTGAAAGCTGTGTCACCCAGAAACGCTTCAGCTGAGACACAGGCAGAGCTGAGTGGCCCCAGACCAAAGCCACTGCTGGGTATGTAGGGGTCCCCTGCTAGGCACAGGTGGGGGGATTGACTGACAGCTAAGGCTGAGGGCAGCTGCCAGCTCCTCCCAACCAGATAGCCTATTTGGGAAATTGAGAGTTGCCTGAAGTGGCTCCTCCCCTCCCCACACAGGCAGGGAACTGGGACACGGCTCCACCCATGTGGCTCCCAGCTTCACCTGACCAGGAGGGCTGGTGAGAACACTCAGAAGGTGTGCAGCCCAGCGCCCGAGCTGAGAGAAGGAGAGGCAGAAACAACAATTTGCAGAGCAAACTCAGTGGACCTGTTCAGCCAGAGAACTTGGAGCACAAAGCAGTTTAACAAAAGGTATCAGAGTTGCTTCTTCTATTGTACCTGGGCAGAGAAACCAATTTATAGCCCTGTTAATTGCCGGATACAGCCTCCAGCCTGCCCATCCAGGGACTCTAACCAGAGCATATGGGATGCTACGTAGCCGATCCAACAGTCCTGCTTACGGTGGCACCTAAACAGAGAGCAGAGCCCATGGCTTTCCTTCTCGGCAGAGCAAAAAGGAAACTAATAAAGCTCTAATAACTAATTTGAAAGAAATGGAGATCTATAAACTGTCAGACAAACAATTCAGAATAATCCCCTTAAAGAAGGTTAGTGAACTACAAGAACACACAGAGGAAAAAAAAGAAAGAAAAAAAACAAGAATCAGCAACCTGGGGGATAGAATGTTAAAAATTAACCAGTCAGAGGAGCGAAATGAAAAACAAGTAAAAACAGAAAGCCTATAAGACTTGTGAGACACAAAGAAAAGAAGGAATAGTCACATTATGGGAAGTTCAGAGGGAGAAGAGAAAGAGAAAGAGAAAGCGACAGAAAGTGTATTTGAAACAATAATGGCTGAAAATTTCCTGAACCTGGGGAAAGAAATGGACATCCAGATCCATGAGACCCAAATGGCCCCAAATAGGCTAAATTGGAAGAGGGTTACAAGAAGACACATTATAATTCAATTGTCAAAGACAGATTTTTAAAAGCAGTCAGAGAAAAAGACAAGTTACATACAAAGTAACCCCCGTAAGACCACGTGGATTTCTCAAGAGAAACATTTCAGGCCAAGGGAGAATGAGATGATATATTGAAAATATTGTAAAATGTAGGAATTCTATTGAAATTAAGCTGTTATCAGCTTAAAATAGGGTGTTATAATTTTAAGATGTTTTCTGTAAGCCTGATGGTAACCACAAAAGCCTGTAGAAATTATACAGAAGAATATGGTATAGAGGTCAAAGCACACTGATACCAAGATATCAAAACATGAATCAAATTAATTAGATATTGTCTTAAACCCTTTATCCAAAGTTTTCTTCAAAGTTTTCTTAAATATTGTTTCATTATAAGGTTGATGAGATGTCATGGGAAATTAGGCATCAATTAGCCTATGGTAAAATTGTTTTTTTTATCCTTTGCTTGGCTTTAAAATTGCAGAACCTATCGACAATGTTAAGTGAGGGCTTATTGCACTTAAAAAGTACCTAAGCATTAATTGGTGACTTTCTAATATAAATTATTCTAGTTGAACCTAATTTGTCCTATTGAGTATTGCAGAATTATTTCTTGCTGAATTACATATGCAGTTTTTCAACGGTGTAAATTGAGCTATTTTTAAGCTATGTTAAAAATAAAAGCGTTTGCATTTGTTTTCTTTTTATACTTGAGTATCTTTTTTTATATTTGAATACCTTGGTTTAGCTTTAAAATATTACATTTGAAAATTATAAACATCATAATTAAGATAACAAACGTAATATTTATGTTTAAAAAATTACATTTATAAGCCTCTTTATAGCCAAATATCTGATTGTCCAAAAAAAAATTCTAGGGCCAATTTATTATATTTTCTACTTTATCTGTCAATGGATATTGTTTGATAATTAGACTTAAATTATTAAATTACATGGAAACATGGTTATATACAAATTGCTTTATGGTATATATTTCATATTTATTAAAATAATGTTTTTTTAAAAAAATGTTATAGAACAATATTGTATAATATTCAGAACATAATATTATAGAATATAGGGTATCAGAAACAAATTTATATTTTAAAAAATAGTCCATATAGGAGAGAATTTTACCAAAATTATAAGACCGAAGTAGTTCAAAGATTAAATTTCATTTTAAGCTTCCTGGTATCTAAGAGAAATAGAAAAGAAGATACTTATGCAATCCCCATTGATTTATAAATAAAAGCATATGCGTTGATATGGAAAGCAACTGTTTGTGCCATAAATTGATAACAATGAACAGCATTAAGGACATTATCTTTAACAGATATTTACATGAGAACTTTTGAAAAAGCCAATGGCATAATAAATTGTAACTAGTGAAAGTGTTTGTGTAAAGAGTTGCACTTACATAATAATAATATTTATTGAGCTCCTACTTTGCTGGCACTTAAAACACTTAACATTTATCAGCCTATTTAAATCTCACTGCAACCAAAAAAAAAAAAAGATACTATATGGCACGCATTATTCAACCATAAATACTGAGTATCTATTTTGTTCTAGGCACTTAGAATTCACAAGTAAATAAAACAGCAAAAAGCCTTACCCATCATTTCAGATGAAGAAACTAAGACATAAGAGGCTGTAAAACCTAAGGTCACACAGCAAGTCACTTGGTGGGCCTACGGTTTGAATTCAGGCTGTCTGTTTAGCCTACCCGTACATTAAGCCAGGTAGGCTTCAGATATGTACTTGCATATTGGTATAGTTTGCTCGTCCGTTTCAAGTGACCAAAGATCTGAGTTCTCTCTGACTACAAGGGAGGATATGTTACTAGTAGGAGAGGAAAGAGAAATTGGCAAAAGAGCCAATATAGGGTGAAAATCACCAATATCCTTGAGGCCCAAAATGTTAGTTAATTAATTAATCCTTCAATTCACTTGTTTTTTTTTTTTTTTTGCAAAACTTCCCTGAGTATCTTCTCTGTGCTGTGCACCGTCATGGACCCTGGAGATGGGCAGAGGAATTAAATGTGGTGTTTGTCTTTCAAGAGACACAGTCTTGCTGGCTGTGGCATTGGTGAGGAAGCTGATAACAGACAACGGCAGTTCCATGATGTCCACCTGTCCTGGATACTGAGACGGGGACAGGAGGTGCCTCTCCAGCCCTGGGGGGACAGGACGAGGAGAGAGACCTGAGAGTTCTGGAAGAATTCAGTAGTCAAAACATCAAACATCAAATAGGAAGGAAGGAAGGAATGGGAGGAAGGAAGGAGGGAAGATACAGATCATGGGGAAATTGCTTTTAGAAAGTAAAGGAGAAAAGTAAGCAAATCAATTTTATTAGATAGGCGCACGCACGCGCGCGCACACACACACACACACACACACACACACACACAAGCAAAAGCAGATGACAGAGCAGAAGGGGTGAAGGGAGGAAGAGAGGGGGCGGGAGGGAACAGGAGGCTCTACAGGATTAGTCGGTCAGAACTGGGATCAATATGGTTTTACTTCCTATGAAGTTGGGATCTTAAACAAATAACGAACCCCTCTCAGCCTCTGTTTCCTTATTTCCAAACCTGGATAAGCAAAATCTACCTCAAAGCTTCGCCGAGGGAATAAATGAGATGCTGTTGATCAAATGTGTGACACATCGTTGCTCAGTAAACAGGACTTTCCTCCTTTCCTCCGTATCTGTCATTCTGGAGTAGGTCAGAGGCCTTCAGAGTGACAGGACACACTACCTCTAAAACACAGCATCTTGGGAACGTTGCCTATTGTACTTCTGAAGGAACTTGAGAAACGACGGGGGCAGGAATGACTTTCTGCCCTCCCTACACCCCAGGAAGGGAGCGTCCTCTCTGAAGACAAGCGACGCCCAGAAGCATCTAAAAGAAGCAGGACTTGCTAAGTGTTCCCCAGTCCACTACACTCAGCTCGGATCCTTGTGTCCTACCATATTTTCCCAGGACTTTGTACTTTTCATCAAACCTAGCATCAAAACGCTCAGGGATAACATCTTCTTCATATCTTCATTTCCTTGCGAAGGCTCCTGGGTCACGAAAAATTTACATTAAATAACTTTGTATGCTTGTCTCCTGTTAGTCTGTCTTTTGACGAAGAGACCCAAAGGAGAATGTAGGGTAGAAGGTAAAAAAACATATTTTCCTCCCCTACAAACACAGCACTAAACTCTAAACTTTCGAAGATTTTAGAAATTTCCCTTTGGGTGTTAGTCCTATTAAGCTTAGTAGTTGTAGTGGATAATTACTTGATTCTTTTGCTCATTCAATCATTCTTTCATTTGGCACCTATTTATTAACAGCTATCATTTGGTGGCATCATACTAAATAACATGGAATTAAACTTAGTGGCTCCTGCCTGAGAGAAATTCAATGCAGTCACAAAAATAGTTTTACAAAAACATTCTGGTAGAGTTGTATAAAGACTCCACTTAAAACAGAGGCTTGCGTAAAATCGATCTGGACTTTGCTTTGTTATTATCCGTTTGTGTTAGAAATTGAGGCTCCTTCATCCCACAGAGCGTGAAAGTAACATTTTTCAACAATATATTCTTTTTTGCCTGAAACACTTTGTCAACAACACTTATTCCTAAATCTAAACCAGATTGCAGTTATAATATCGCAATTCTATTAGAGATGACAAATACTTGGCAGGAAAAATTGTACAGGGCAAATCTAAGAAATAAATGATTAAAATGTAATTGATAAGTATGGTCGTATTTCTGAGTTAATTTAGTGTGCCTCGATTTGTGTAATTTCAAACTACATTGTGCGTGTGGAAAAAGTTTGCTTTATTCCCCTAGATATTGGGTATTTAGTCTTCTAACTACTAGTTGTGCTATTGACAATATTTCTTAGCTACTGCTGAGCATCCATGGGGTCCAGCATATGGCTCCTTCTATAACTCAAACACACTATTTTGCAAAACAATTAGACATTCTATAATCCTGCTCTATAGTCACTGTTTGAGAGTTTTCAGTGCTAAGCCATATCAGTTAATGGGTAACAAAAATGATCACCTTTTTATTTATAGAGCACTTCCAATTATAACAAATGCTCCTTTAATATAAATATAAAAAATATATAGTAGGCGGGGAGGAATATAAAGTTCCTTCTTGTGATAATTTAAGAGAAATAAAGAATGTGTGCATATGTGTGTGTGCACCTGTGTGCGTGCGCATGTGTGAGCGTTGCACGAATGTGTAAGGGGTGCTGTCGAGATCACTTACTAGTATGATTATATTTATGAAAAGATCCCTTCCGGCTGTTCATTTGGCTTGCATCTCTACCAAGAGTGTCTCTCCTTAATAGTTAACAAAACTCATCACTAAGTCCCGTGGTCTTGGAACTTAGTATCCCGGCTGCTCCATTAACCTTAATAATTGCCTTAAAATTTCCTTGAAATGCTCTCCTGAGTATTCTTTCCTTATATGCCATTCACATGCCTTGGCTTTCTTTGTGATGACTGATTTTTGCCTCATCGATGGTAGGGCCCTGCCTTTCAGGTGTATTTAAACTTTCATTCTTCATGAATTCTTCCATATTGTTCGTTTTTGCTACTGTTGCTGACTGGATAACGAACAATCCATCTCTCCCCGCTCTGCTCTAACCTAGATCTCTTAGTCACTCAAATGTTCACTGGCCATGTTCACCAGCTCTTTAATCATCTAATATTATTTCTCCTGAAACTGCCTCCAGTTTCTCATTTCTGCTGATTCTTACTTGGATTTGCCTCTAAAGATTCGACCTTCCTCGGCATTTCCAGAATCTGTAGTTTTCGGTCACAGCCTTTCTTTCTTCCCTCTCGTCTTCACGGCTGGAAATTTTAGGTACCCTTCTTGTACATCCCTGCCAGATTACTATGATTTATATATAATTCTCTTCACATTACAATAATGGAAAAAATAGACTTTTAAATGGTTTAGAACCTAAAGCCAAGGCTCCTGAATGTGGAATTTTAGGCCATCTATTACCTTAACTTTTCATGTGTTCACTTATTAATAATAGCTCAAGATTCTTGAAGAATTAACATTTATCGTGGTCCTCATTCATTTCTTTTCGTGTGTTTCCATTTGTTCTTCATAAAAACCATGAAATAGAGATGCTCGCTGTATTTATTTTTCATTAAAAGAACATGAAACTTTGAGCGGTGAAACATCATGCTCGAAGTCATAACCATGAGTGATGGAGAAAGAGCTCTACAGCAGGTCTACACGAAGCCAAATCATTTGCTTGACCTGTGACTGCCTCCTCCATACAATCGGCCTCTGTCTACTGACCCCAAAATGGAACTTGCGTTCTAATAAGTTCAGCATCTCTTTATCCATCTTCGGTTGACGGCAAATTTATTTCTATCCCATTTCATAACTCATTTTTCTGCGTTGAAATAATTTTCTCCTATTCTCCAAATACCGTATATCCAACATTTTCCTCAAAGTCTAGTTCAAGTTCATCTTCATGAAATTTTCTCTGAAAAGCCCTACCTTGAGTAATATTTTTAGTATCATAGTCTCTACCATATAAATGCATCCTACATATATTGTCTTGCAATGTTGTTTAATATCCCTACTAGCATATCATTTACCTCTCCTGTTTTGTTTAAATTTCGTGACAATAAAAACCACATTTTCTAGATGCCCTTCCTGGAGGCAGAGGAGGCACTAGACCATCCTAGGATGTGTCTGTGGAATGGGGTGAATGGAATATCGCTTTTCCAGGAGGATATGGAGACGGGGGCGTCCTGCAAGACTGTCCAGGGATGGAACCATTTCCACCACAGGTGGACATGTCAGCCAATCTGTCATTCATCAAAAGGGATGGACAGATTGACAAAGCTGGATTAAAAGTCAGAAATGAGGCATTTAACAAATTTTAAAGAAATGATCGATGTGGTACCCTAGATCGGATCTGGATCAGCAAGAAGATGTTAATGGGAAAACTGGTAAAAGTTAAATGAAGTCTGGACTTTAATAGCAATATACAAATGTCAAGCAGTCCATGTGGGATAGAAAATTTTAAGGGCTTTAAAGATACATTTTGAGCCGAGGCAATACTGGATACTTTTTGAACCTTTACAGTGTCTGATTTGGTTTTAGTGCATAATATATACATATTACAAAACTTTTTATATTAAAACTTACTTTTACCTATTTAATAGAGAAAACGGTAAGTTTCTATCTCATTTCTGGTATAATCGTTATAAAGAGAATGTAAATATTTCTATTACATACTTTAAACTTGCCATTATGTGTGATATATTATAACTGAACTTTGGTTAAAATCGAAATGAGCACTGTAATGAGAAAAATTTACAGATAAGTGATTTTGAAAACAGAATGGATGACTTACAAATTAGGGGGAATAAAACAAACCAGAAGAATTCAATGAAAGGCAATAAAGTATTCTGAAGTAAAAGTTATAAAATACCCAAACCAATGGGGGTCATTTGAATATCAAAGAGATTATGCATGAGTCTATGATTCTGAACTAATGTAAGACTGAAAAAATACTCTCCTAAAATTTACATCATTTAATGAAAAAAAATTAAGAAGCAAATCAACCAGGAAGAATTTTGATAAGGAAAAAAATTGCTGAGCAATAGACAGTAACCAAAACCATAATGATAGTTTTAAGTGGAAAATTACATTTACTGCTTTAATATATTCAGATTACAAAAATAAAATAAAAGCCCAATAAAAAAAAAAAGAAAAAAAAAACACTGATCCTATCAGTACAGGAACAAGATGATACAAAAACAAAGGATTCTAGCACAAATCAGAGGTTGCAATGGTACCGGTTAAAAATATGCATTTATCAATAAGTGATTGTCTAATGATTTTATTTTATTTTTTTAAGTCTCTAATGCCGCAATACACTATGTCTACTTGAGAAGTACTCAAACTATGGCTTTTATTTCTGTGGAGTGTGTAATATATTTGAGTAGAATAACAAGACAGGCAAGATGGTTGAAACCAATTATTCCAAAGAGGACTGAATCCAGTGTTCCTGTCCCACACCCCCTGTGTGATGTGACTCTGCCATCCTTCCCATCAAAGCAGGTGTCTCCTCTCCTCCCCCACCTTTAATCTACAGTGGTCCTTGGGCCAAAACAGTGCAGCAGCTGCAGTTGGGTTGGTGCTGAATGGTTCACGGACTCAAGCCTTAAAAAACCTGGCTGCTCCCATTCTCACCTCAGAGCTTTATTTTTGTCTACAGAGGACGTGACTTTATGCAGACTATCCCACTGAATCAACGACAACAACAAAACAACCAAACCATACCTCCCGGAGCTCATAAAAGTCTGATATTTACGTAAGAATAGAAGAAAAAGGAGCCGTTTCCATTAAGAGGTCTGCAGGACCAGAGGTCTGAGCGGGAGGAGGACAGAATCTCCGTTAGGGATGCACCACGTGGAGAAACCTTTAAATGCGAGTGAGAAGTCCGCATCTGTGCGACGGTGAAAACATTCCGACTGAAACGGAGGGAGAAATATAGGGCTCAATTATGGCTATGTCTGTTGTTACTCTGGTTTGCCCTAAGGGCTACAGGTGAATTGTTTAAATTATTTATGAGAAAAATTACATGCCTTCTGAATTACGAGGCTCCCACTTTACAGATGGGGAAACTGGAGCATAGAAGTCACTCTCGTCATCACTAACAGCCCTGAATTCTAACCCCAAGTTATGGTCGGGATTTACCCAAGCGCTAGTAGAGATTACATTTTTGGCTGGGTTTTTACAGAGTTGCCTCTGTGTGAGTGAGGAGTGAGTGAGTGAGTGTGTGTGTGTGTGTGTGTGTGTCGGGGTTACAGCACAGGGAGGAGTACTGTGTTTAGAGGAAGAGTGTGCCAGCAAAGACAGAGACCGAAAGTGGCCCATCTCTGCTTTCCTTCGTTGGTCCAGGCACCTTGACATCCCTGAGGGGTCCCTAAAAAATCTCAGTGTCACTAAGGATGGCCCTCATTAGAAGGACAAACAAATAGCTCCATGGTCTAAGGAAAAGGGAGAATAATCGGGTCCTCTGGATTATGAAAGTTTATGGACGGGGGGAGGAAACACACACACAACAACAACAACTACTTAATCCCTAAGGGAACTTCTATGGAGAGAAGTGTTGGGAGTTTTGTATTCCTTTGTTAATCTGTTCCGGTCCAGCACTCAAGAGCTGGCTGGCCCCTGGAAATGAACTGTGTTCGTGAATTGGGAGCGCCTCGAGCTGAGTCAATCACCTAAGAACAAAGTGAGAAATATGAAAGTAATTAATAAAAAAAGGGAGCAGGGCTGACTTCTTTAAAAACCCTGGCCTGTGAGTGAGGCCCCGTGGCAGTGATGATCCACCAAAGTGGGCAGGGCAAACCCTCAGTGGCGGCCAGTAGAGGAAGGGAGCTAGTCTGTGGTGTGAGGGACGGCCCCCCCTTCCCACCTGGGTCACACAAGTACTGGGGATCTTGCATTACCGAGAGTGATGTGGTCAAGACAGATACGCACCATTTTTTTGTTACCGAGATTAGACATGTGAGACTGTAGACTGTTAAAAGAGTGAAATTAAAATGAGGTGCTTATAGTCACATCCCAGTGTTGTTGAGCGGGTTTTATCTATTGCACTATGAAATAAAGCAGCGAAAGTATATTCCTTAATCACGAAGTGTCTATACGCCTATAGATAAGGAGGGCAGGGGATTTTAACATTTCCTTTGCCAGACTTCACACACCTAGAAGCGTAAGTTTTGTTTTGTCCTCTGGGTGTCAAGTCCAGGAAAATCTTTGGCTACGTTTCTCATGGACGCAGAAACACTGTCCATGACAGGTTGGTATGTTAGAGCTGGCAAGACCGTCGGAGTATCCCTATGGGTCAAGGTTTCGTTTCTTCTACAGGCTACTACTTCTACACGTGATACTCAAATGTCATGTTTTTCTAAAAGTCTTCTTCCTGAAGATTTGGAAAACACTAGGCTACGCAGCATGTAACTAATTGCACGTCCTTACCACATGTTGCCTGTGGAAAAGTAGAATGTCTGTGATTTCTAGTTCCTCAAAAGGAATTTACTTGCTTTAGCAGCATCTGGCTCTTCCTAAAATATTACATAACTTAAAAAAAAAAAAAGACAAATTACGCTGAACACATGCGTACACTAAAGCTTCAGAACAGAGAGGAAAAGTCCCTTTATAGCTATTCTTCTAAAAGGGCCTGCTGCAGACTGAATTGTCTTTGAACAAAACATGACTCTACCCTCTTTTAAAGATTACAAAATTTGATAGCTCTCCAAAAGTTTTGAAAAATAAAAACAACTAAAATGCTATGTTAATTCCTTCTCATCCCTGAGAGCTGTCTAAGAAAAAGAGTATCAGAAAGACGTTACATTTGAACAAAGTTGCTTAGAAAAATGGTATAATTCTAATATTAGGGTTTAAAGGGAAAAGCTGACATGATTTTTAATATAGGGTACTGATTCTTCTTAAACTCTTTTAAATATCCATTTCTAAGGGAGGAAGTAACCTAACCATCTCTCTCCAGTGCTTCCAAAGTGTCATCCACACAGCACTGCTGCTGTGGGGGAGGGGGCGGGGGGGGTTCTCTCACTATCTACAGGTTGGTCCAAAACCCAGATCACCAAATATTGGGTCTATTTTAAAGCTCATTTCAAAACCCAGATTACCAAATATTGGGTCTATTTTAAAGCTCATTTCCACAGAAGATGTTACTATATCCTTAAAAGTACAAATTAAATTCTAAGGACACAGATTTGGGGGGCCACGTGATACATTACACATAATTGACATTATAACTGAATTATATTTGAATAATTATGCCTTTTCGGAACTCCCCTTCCCTGATCTTTATTTAATCCTTGATGTACAGTAAGAAGAGAGGAGGACTCAATGAACAAGTCTGAAATCTGATGTCAAAACAATACAGCAAAACAGCTCCATCAAAGAGATGGGAACACACCAATGGAGAATGTGGGTCATTGGAGACGTATGCTTACGATCTTCTTCAGTCTGCCTCTACTCAGCCTCAGTCACTCAATTTCACGACCTTGAGGACAAAGTCACTGTGCTATCACTGTGGTTGCAGCAAAAGTCTCCTCATAGCTCCTGGCTTATTTTTTTAATTACAGGCATCATTAACTCTTATACTTCTTAACATTTCCTATATCTTTCAAAACATGTTCTCAAGAAAGTACCATTACATCAAGTTACTTGATATCTACAGAATACCCAGCAGCAGAAAAACACTTTCCAGTACACATGGAACATTCACCAAGATAGACCATATTCTGAGATAAAACACATTTTAACAAATTTAAAACAATTAAATTTATACAGTGTAAACTACCCAACAATTAAAAAAAAAATTTAAACCACAAGTTAAAAACAAAAAATACCTAAAAAATTCCCCAATATTTGAAAATTTAAAAACCCACAGATATCCAAATAAACCATGGGCCAAAGAGGCCGTCGCAGAGAAATTTTAATTAGAAATCAATAAAATTTAAAACAGATTTAAAAATTATAACAATAAGTGAAGCCAAAGCTGGTTCTTTATCATTATCAATCATAATGTAAAACCTCTAGCCAGCAAATTATCAATATCAGAAATGAAAGAGGGGACATTATAAAGATTCTATTGTTATTAAAAGGACAAGGAAAACATTATTAACACATTTATGTCAATAAATTCAACAACTTAGCCGAAATGGACACACATGCAAAGATATAAACTATTCAAGTTCATGCAAGAAGAAATATATCCTGATTAGTTCTATATTCAGGAAAGAAACTGAATTCAAAATCCTTTCAAAAAAGTAAATTTTAGGCCCAAATGCCTTCACTGGTGAATTCTTCCAAACACTGAAGAAAGTAAAAATATTACTCCTATGCAAATCTTCTTGAAAATAAAAAAGGAAAAAAACCTTTCTAACTCACTTTATGAGGCCAATATTACCCTAGAGCTAAACTTGCTGATTAATTATATAAAACTACAGACCAATAAACTTCATGAACATAGCACAAAATCCTTATACATATTAACAAGTCAAATCCAGGAATATATGGAAAAAAAAATAGCATACCATGAGAAATGGGGTATATTCTAGGAATGCAGAGTTGATTTAATATTCAAAAGTCAATAATTGTGATTTACTTTATCAATAAACTAAAAAGAAAAAGTATATGATCATCTCAATACATGGAGAAAAATGATTTGGCAAAATTCAACATTCACTCACAATAAATATTCATAGCAAACTAGTAATAGAGGGGAACTTATTCAAACTCTCCATATAAAAAGTCTACAACCTACATTATATTTAATAGAGAAAGACTGAATGCTTTTCCCCTAAGACTTATAATAAGGCAAGGAGGTTTGCTATCATCACTCTCACTTGGAGGTCCTAATCAATGCAATAAAGCAAGCAAAAAGTGAATGAATAAATAAATGAATGAATGAATGGATGGATGGATAGATGAATGGATGGGTAGATGGAGGAATGAATGAATAAATACAGACTGGCAAGGAAAAAATGAATCTGTATTTCCAGTAGACACACAAGTGGTCTAAATAAACAATCCCAAATAATTGCAGAAAAACTACTATAACTAGTAAGTATGTTTAGCAAGGTCACAGGATATAAGACAGAAAAATCATCGTATTCCTTTATAATTAAATAAATAACTAGGAATTGAAATTAAGAAAAAATCAGTGTCATTTAAAATAGCAATAAGAAACAAAATAGAGCTAACAATATATATGCAAAAGATGAATGCTTAAAAGATACAAAGCATTAAAGAGATAAATAAAAAGTCCTAAATAAATGGCACTATGTAACACGTTCACAGAAGATTTAATATTGTTAGAATGTCAATTCTTCTCCAAACTGAAGTACAAATCCAATGCAATATTAAAAATAATCAATTTGGCAGTCTAATTCTAAACTTTGTATGGAAAAACAAAGGACCTAAAATGAACAAAACAACTTTGAGGAAGAGAAACAAGGAGGATTCATACTACCTGATTTCTATACTTAATATAAAACTAAGCAATTAAGACAACATGGTATTGGTAAAAAGATATAAATAAACATCAATGAAACAAAATAAAGAGTGTGGCTATAGACTCACAAGTATATAGTCAATTTATTTTCCACAAAGACATTAAGGCAATTCAAAAAAGATAATGTCTTCAACACAATGTTATGTAAAAATTGGATATTCATATGCAAAAACATTTCTTAAGATCTTAACCAACTTGAAGTATATCACAGACCTAAATGTAAAGTATAAAAATATAAAACTTCCCAAAGAAAACGTAGGAGAAAAATCTTTGTGACATAGGTTATGCTAAGATCAGATTTCTCATATAAGTCATAAAAAGTATAAACCATTAAAAAATTGATAAATAAAAATTAAAACTGATGTTCTTTGAAACTTAATAAATTTAAAAACATATAGAAACTAGAAAAAGAATTTGCAAAACAGATATATGATTAAGAACTGGTACATAAATATATATATATGTATGTATATAAATATATGTAAATATATGTATATGATCATATACATGAATTTTCACAATTCAACAAGATAATTCAATAAGATAACAAACAATCCAATTAAAAATTAACATAAGATTTGAACAGACACTTCACCAAAAAGACATAAAGATGGCAAATGAGCACATAAAAAAATATTCAATATCAATAAACAAGAGGGAACTACAAATTAAAACCACAGTCAGAAACCATTACGTATCTATTAGGAACACAATGAATGAATAGGTATAACATACAAACAGACAATAGGAAGTGCTGGTGAGGATGGAAAGCAACCAGAACGCTCATATTTTTCTAGTGGAAATACAAAATGGCACAACTAGAGATAGGCAGCCTCTTATAAAGTTATACGTACAAAAAAACAACCTATAGGATGAATTTTAATGCATTAAAGTATAATTTAAGGAATCTGACTTATATATGTTATAAGTAAATTAGCTAAGGTATGGTTTAACTCAGGGTTGTCTGTGGACATTTCAGATAAAATAGTAAAGAATTAAATATATGATTTTCATGCAAAATCAGAGAAGAGTGCGTTTGGGGGTGAAACGTTTATGGAAACCCAAAACACATCACACAGGCAGCCTGTATTCAACCTGTGAGCAAAGCCAGGTGAGAAGCAGTGTGTGGAGTGACAGACAGCTCAGTGCCTCTGGAAAAAAGCCAACCTCAGAACCACGTGAATAAAAGGAAACAAATCAGAGCTGCTGAATCTCCTAGTCCCAAACCCAAACTGGACCTGTTCCAGCACTTTCCGTCCTCCATTCTCATCCTTATCTCTGTGTTTTGACCACTTAATCACAGTCCATCACAGTCCCAGCCTCAGCGCGCGTTCAGAACATCAATCCTCAGGAGGGTCATGAGGTGACCGGGGACCATGAAATATGAGAAAAGGATGAGAAAACAGGGACCTTTAGACTATAAAAGCAATAATAAGCGAAATCACGATTCCTACAGGCAAATATTTGAAAGTCTGACAGTAAAGGATAAAATACCTGTATCACGTGAATCTCCCGAACCATAATGAAGATTAATGGGCTTGAGTTACAGGGAAACTGAAATCCATTTACTATAAAGTTTAATATATAGTTTAATATAATAATGACGGACACCATCTATCGAGATAGTGTTACACACATTGTCTGTTTTAGTCTTATAACAACCCTTTGAGGCAGATGCTTACAGATGATATAAAATACTTAAGTTCATACAGCTAATGACCAGCACAGTGAAGATCTGAACCCAGGTCTTTCTTTGCTCTGCTCTCCTACCTCCCAGTGGGCTGTTATGATGATCCTGACTTCCTATCGCTGATTCTGCTCAAGCCTACTGGGGACCACTGGGCTGGGATGTTTTATAAGGGATTCTACAGTGGACGAGCTAGACCCCATTCACTTGCTACTTAGATACCATCCAATCATGAGATATATGGAGTTCATTAGAGTATTTTTCATTTGCATAATAAATGAAGCTACATTGTTCTCTTTCCTTTATTTTATTTTATATTTCATTTTATTTTTTTGTCTATCAGTTTCTAAGCTCCTTCCTCTTCCATATAAAGGAAATGCATCCTTCTCCATCACCTTGCATCACTAGAGCTCAGGTGAAAGGGTTTTTTAGTCAATAATGGCATAATTGTGCCCTTGCCCATGAGTGGAGTTTACCAATGGGATAATCTGCTCTCACACACAGATGCTGCTTCTGGCCTTGACATTTGAGGCTGGCTAGTTGGCTGCCACCCTTCAGCACTGTGCCAATGTCTGTGTAGAAGGAGGCACATTTTCCTACCCAAATCCTGCATGGAACCTCAAAGGCTTATTATTTGGAGCACTGATGGATATTTATTTAAAAAGTTCAGAACCTGAAAAGGGCTGATAAAAGCTTATTGTTTATTTCCTCTTCGTGTACGCATTGTTTTCCAGGTTATTGAATCATGTTGAATAAACTGAATTCCTTTTGTTAGTTTCACTTAATGTTTTGCATATTAATTCATCTACTTGTTATATTTTGTTATTTCTAGATGAGTTCAGAAGTCATAAAATTGTAAAATTTCAAGACTGTAGATGTCATCCAATCCAATCTACCACACATAAGAATCCCTTCCACAGCATCCATGAAAAAATTACCATAAAAGCTTTGCTTGAATACTTCATATAATGACGGAGTGGATCATTCTGTCATGAATTCTAGTTATAAAAGTTATTTTTCATAAATAGCTAAATTTCATCTCTGAATGACTTCTATCATTTACTGGAGCAACACAGAACATCTCTCTGGCTTTCCCAGGGCAATTCTTCAAATATTTGAAGATATGAAGTCTTTATAACCATGTCAGTTGGCTATCTCTCTATATCCTACCTGGACCTCTGTTTCTACAGTAACTTTTAATCCTACCTATGCCAGCTGGTAACCAGCCGCATATCTACCTTTCCATAACCTCTGCTGTGCCCTTTTCCTGGATCACTGGAAATCAGAAAACTAACGTTTCCAAGATTCCCTTTTCAGCTGAATTGGGTCAGATCTGGAGGTTAAGTTGAAGGCCAGAGAAGAAAGGAAGCACTGGGTTCCTGGCGGCATCTGCCTAAGGTACCAGCTGAGTCACCTGTAGCATCAGCAGAAGCCGTGTCTCCAGAAGCTATGGGGAAGGTGTTCCTGCTCACAACAGCAGTGAGTGTGGGGTCCCAGGTTCTACCCACAGGGCTGCAGCAGCCTCCTGCTCTCCGTCTGAGGAATAATACTACCTTCCTTTCCCCTATATTGCATCTCTCTCTCTGCCTGTAAGACCTAGGGGCATCTATTTCCCTTACCGGACACTGAGTATGAGCTATTATCACACTTACCACATTCTGCACCATGGTACAGTTTCCTGCATTCACGCCTCACCTCACCACTAGGTCAGTCATGAGGATCACACCTAGCATTTGACTCGCAAATGTTAGGGTGCAAAGTTTTTATCATTTGGAACCACTTAGCATCCTCTTCTTCAGACTACACACACCCCATTTACTCTGTGTTCCTCATAAAGCATCATTTCTAAATATCTCATCTTTCTGATCCTCCTCCTTAATTCATTCTCTCCTATTTCGCTGGCTCTTAAAATGCCACATGCAGAAATGCACAACCCATTCCAGATCGGGTCTAATCATAACACTCCAAAATGAAGAGAATGAGTATTTCTTTCACTAAATGAACACTCTACATCCATCAGCGCAAACTCTGATCGTGTTTGCTTTGTGCAGAAATCACGGAACATGCAAAACTCTTATCAAAATCCTATTCGAACACCCACACTATAAATCATCTTGGAATCCCAAACTCTCAAGATAATTTCAGTTTAAAAATTTTTTTTTCTTTACCATTTGTAAATTTTATAAGCTGCTCGTCCATGCCTTCATTCAAAATACTGAGAGCATGTTGAAGAGGACCATCCCAGTACAGAGCACACTCTGCAATGCTGGTGAATCTAGCCTTGTTCCTAGCCAATGCTGGTGAATCTAGCCTTGTTGAGCTGGAGTCAGAGGTCACTTTACTCCTCTCAACTTCATAGTCCCCTACACAAGTGATGCTCTCAGCCTCTCACTAGCCAAGAGTTTTGAAATTCAAAGTTGATTTTAAACATTACATGTATTGCACTGTTTCATATGTATATGTGCTTTAATTTATATTTCATAGGCTTAAGTTTGTCTTTAGAATTTGGCACTGCTGATTTCCCAAATAATGGATTACTTTTATTAAAAAGAAAAAAATATGTATATATAGTTATCACATGTGGCTGTTTAATAAAATTGAAATCCCTAGGTATTTTGCATTCTCAAAAGATTTTTTTTTTTGCAAATAATTACTTTTAAAAATAGACTCTTCTTAACAATGAACATTATCAATTGAATGGAATATAGATCCTAGAAGTGTATGCAGGAGTCCTTGTGACTAGGTATGACACTGTGGTTTCGATTTCCATTTCTCTGATGATTGGTGATGTTGAGCACCTTGTCATGTACTTATTAATAGAACATTTTAATACCTTCTTTGGAAATACAGTCTATTCAGGTCCTTTGTCCATTTTTAAATTGAATTATTTGTTTTTTTCCACTGAGTGTCATGAGCTCCTTATATATTTTGGATATTAGCCCCTTATGAGATATGTGGTTTACAAATATCTTCTCCCATTCGACAGGTTGCCTTTTTATTCTGTTCATCATTTATTTTGCTGTGCAGAAGCTTTTTAGTCCCCCTTGTCTATTTTTGCTTTTTCTACATGTGCTTTGAGTGTCATATCCATAAAAATCATTGCCTTGTACGTGGACTCTAAAAGAAACAAAATCAACAAAACAGAGAACAGACTAGTGATTGCCAGGGGCGGGGGGTGGGGTGGTGGGAAGGTACAAACGTCATATTATAAAACAGCTAAGTCCTGAGGAAGTAACACACGGCACGATGACTGTAGTTAACAATACTATACTGTATATTTGAAAATTTCTAAGAGAGTAGATTTTAAATGTTCTCATCACACACACACAAATTCTAACTACGTATGGTGATGGATACGATAACTAAACTCATTGTGGGAATCATTTTGCAATATTACACACATAAAATCTCTATATTGTACATCTTAAACTGTCATAGTATTCTATTTCAATTAAATCTCAATGAAGCTAGGAAAAAGATTGGATTTGCACAGTACTGTGAACCAGGCTGGATGTCTGCAAACCAAGGCTGAGGAACAAAGTAAAAACCTAGAACAAATAGAGAAGGCAAAGGAAGAGAGAGAGGAGAGAGAAAGAGAAAATAATTGACAATAAATATAAATCAGAGCCAGAAACAGAGAGACAAAAAGTGAGTGAATCGTTAGAGAAATATCAGAGCAACCTGGAAAAATGTTTATGAAGTAGCTGTTACAACATCCTTTGCCAGGTCCTTGAAGGTGGGGAAGGGAGGAGGAAATCCAGACCTCTTCTTTCATAAAGTTCTAGCTGGAAATCTCGTGACTGACTTTCATGATAGGTTAAACGCATAATGCCAACTTTAAATATCAAGACAACTTTTAAACTACATAAAGAAACACCATAAACATAGGATGAAATGTTGAATGAGTTATAAAGAGATTAAAAGCTCAGGGGACGAAGATACCATTTCCTAGTGGAATAGTTAAAGTTTTGTTTTAGAAGTCAAGCTCTATGCAAGGGTAAATGGGACATTACTATAAGGATCATTCTTACTGTGGAGCTAGCACATGTGCATACGCACACACAAGCACACGTAGGCAATAAAGTACTTGGCGTATCCTCGATCTGTATAAAGCAAAGTGACATTGTCTGAGCCAAGATTGTGATAAGATATGGAGAAAGATAGAGGCAAGATGAATTGAAGCTTTAATGTCAAAAATAGAAATGTTTAATCTGTAGTTTGGGAAAATATTGAAGCAGATTGATATGATGAAATACATTTATTTTCTATCTTGATTTTCAGAAGGGTACCCTGGTCAATGATTCGGTTTCTTAGGCAATCAGTCTAGTAGTAAATATTCATTGATTATAGCCTTATTTTTTGCAGTCAGTAAAAAAACAACAACAACAACAATAATATTTTGCCAAACTTAACACATTTTAATCATTGATTCACAGAAGAGGTTTGATGGGTAAAGTCTTGGCAAAAATCTACCCAACTCCCTTAACAATAGCTGCTTTTGTGTTTCTTTGCTCACGCTGGCATACTTATCAAGCCACGTAAGCCCCTAACTGCTCAGGAAACCAACAGAGTCATCCACCCTGGAAAGCTGCAGTCTCTTCTGGATGCTTAAAAGTGGCCATTTAGTAAAATGTGAAAGTAAACTGCTTCGGTTTGCTTGCTGAATTTAACAGGGATCGGTGACAGTTTCCAACCTTGAGCCGTTTCTAGGGTCAACTACAGTGTTTCAAATTGTTGTTTTTAATATACCTGATTATTTTTCTTTCTGTGTGACTTCTAATTCTAATGGCTCGGTATCTGAAAAATAAATTGAGTCATAATGAAGACAAGACAGCTTTGCTTAGCTCCTTTGCCAGGTAAAACAGTTTAGAATGCAAAATCAGTATGTGTGCAACAATTTTAGCAGATGGAAAGAAAGCAGCAATAATAGATGAACTTGGGTCTTCAGCCAAAAGACCTTATAAAGGGTAAAACATGCAGAACCAGTCAGAATAATTGAAGATTGTTTTGATGTTTAATGAGGTTGCAATTTTACTCAGTCATTTGTCTTTAGCACAGGATAGTAAATTATAAATTTTCTAACACTGCCTGGTTGCCATCTGTTTTTGAGAAATTTTATCTGATAATAGACAATATAATGCATGACCTTGCTAAGCTACAATGGAACCACCCAAACAAAACCCATTGCATATTTTTCCCTATTTCTAGAGAGCTACTCAGAAGACAGGAAAGGGTATTTACACAATTAAAACAACCTCACACTAAATTTTATTTCATTTAATCAACGAGAGATCACAGAATGCTGGTTTCCTAAAGATTCTCTTTTATAATTAGCCATAATTTTACAAGAGAGAGTTTCCATAAGTATCTTTAAAAGGACTTAATAGATAAAACAGAAAATCAACTAGTAATGCATTTTCCAGTGTCTATATTTGTTAGAAACACCTGTTGTATTGCATTACAGTCATTATTTGTGTTTTATTTTAAATAAGTAATATCCAGAAAGGCCAATTATTTGCTATATATATAAGCTTTGATTTTAACTGGCATTTACCTGCTTCCAAAAATCAAATATTATCTTAGAATGGAAAAAGATTTTCATTAAAGATGATTTGGGGAACAATATATCTGTATAACAAAATAAAACAATGCATGATTTTAGGCAATAAAAGTGATATTGAAATAAATATAGCTTTTAAAATTTGCATATTTAAAGAAAATTGCATTCATATCATGCATCATGGACTAAAACTTGAGTATGCTTGGTAAAAGCCAGTCACATAAATTTATAACCCTGTAACCTATAAGTTAATAACATGCTATGTTGATAGGTATAATTGTAGATTTTCCGTAAACTTGTATATTGTATAAAAGGGCATTTTGTTTTTACAAGAGAGATCCACTTGATTTTCCAATAAAAATATTCAGAAATAAAATGATTTTTATCTAAATTCCTAGTAGTCATATGATTTCATAACAGATACCTAAAACATACTTTAGAACTCAAGAAAAATAGCTTTTTATTGAACTCTGGATAAATAAACCTAAGAAAAACCTAAAAAGAAAAACCCAAAAGAAACTGTACTATAAGCCAAAGTCCTATTTCTT
This sequence comes from Pteropus medius, assembly GCF_902729225.1. Lineage (NCBI taxonomy): Eukaryota > Metazoa > Chordata > Mammalia > Chiroptera > Pteropodidae > Pteropus > Pteropus medius. Next base: position 3,846,876 of record NW_024356333.1, read on the forward strand.
AAAACATCATGCCACAATCGTTTCATTCAAGAAAATGGTAAATTAAAAAGCCTCAACATAAATATTAAGGGATGGAACCAAATCAGTATATTGAAACTAAATTTAGTAAATGTTTCACCAATTATGCAACTCTACTTGTTTTTGACTACGTCCATATATTCTAATACAAATATCATATATAATTCTTAATATTTATAAGTCATCTTGTCTAGCTGCAAATTGCTTTCACACCAATCGTATCATTTATTTCTGGGAAGTCAAAGGATGAGGAGGCTTACTTGTCTCTCCATAGAAACAGAAAGATACATTCTAGAGAGAGCTACAGGTGCTACAAAAACCACAAGCTCAATACAGTGATGCAGGCTAGGAAAACCACACACATTTATCAGTGTAAACACAGGTGACCTTAGCATGCCAGCCCATCTATCTGCTTGGAGCTGCCATCCTGCTGAGGCCGCTCCAGCTCCTTGACAGTAAATCTTTACACCATTATTTTTATCCCCTGTGCTGACAAGACATCTCATGCTGTGAGTTGCCAAATGTTTATGTGCAAGGACGTAGCTTCCATTATTGTTATTAGTTCTCTGCCCCCAGGCATGAGCCAGGAACAGTAAAGGCCATATCATGAGAAAAAATAGTCTCCCCTGGCCCTCAGATTTACAAACTGAAGCCTGGTTCCTACGGAATGTGGGAAGGGGTTTATCTTTTTTAACATATTCAAGAAACGGTTCTGAGACTGATTTCTTATCAGTCAGCGGAAACAGCAAGTTCACAGAGTGCAGTAATGGACAGAGTACTAGACAAAGTGGCAAGAGATGTGATTCCTATTTCTGTCACCAACCAATTATGTGGCCTAAGCAAATCCCTTAGTTGGGTTCTTAATTCTATTTCTCTCTCTTTTAACAAGAGGCTTCCTTTGAGCCACAAAAAAAAAAAAAAAAAAAAAAGGTATTAAAGACTAAACATTCAATAATGTCCTACCCATCTCTCCCTATAAATAAACGTTCAAGATAATTTCCAAAACTTCCTAAAGTAATTTTCCCAAGTGATTGCAAGTAAACACTTCTAAATTGCTTTGAATTACATTTCTCCCTCCTAGTCCTCGGCCAATGCATTGGCATTCAAGGATTGACATATCTCGTCTGATTTTAAAATGTCCTATTCCTTTTCCAAAAGACACTTTGGGATTTAGTATTCTATTCTTTTCCTTCTTTCCTTCTTTCCTTCCTTCCTTCCCTCCCTCCTTCCCTCCTTCTCTCTCTCTCTCTCTCTCTCTCTCTCTCTTTCGGCAATCCTTGGTTGACCTCACAGATTGCAAGGACCTTGTCAACTTACAATCCCTTATTTTGTATTTATTTTTTATGCCTACAGCCATGGAGTCCTCCTAGGTGGTCTCCCACCCAAGTACTAACCAGGCCTGACACTGCTTAGCTTCCGAGATCAGACAGGATTGGGCTTGTTCAGAGTGGCATGGCCATAGACTAGTATTCTTTTAAATAGTAGTTTACAAGTATCGATAAGTGTCAATTTAAATGCTCCATTTATATTAAAATGCAAGATATAGTTTGTATATTTGACATTTACACAAAAACCTGTGTGGGAAGCTCTAGGAAGGCAGTACCCATGGGTGTCTTGCTCTCTATTGCATTTTTAGGTGCCTAACAAAACATGTGACATACTGCAAGTGCTCAATATAAGTTGATAATGGAAAAAGGCTAAGGCACCATGATTAAAGGAAAAGGTGTAAACTAAGATTCAAGAAGCTAGATCTGTGGAATACCAGCTTATCTGGAATTAGGAACCGGTAACCAAGAAGAACGACCACTTTGCCAGCGACTTGAGAAGAAGCTAAGGCAAGTTTGGAATGGATCAAAAATAGAAACAGATGACTCAGTGAGAAAGAAAAAAAAACATAAGCTTAACCCACCCCCCAACCCCCGCCCCCAATCTTAACCTTCTTTCCATCGGAAAGCAATTTTTGTTGCATTCAAAACTCTGTCCTGTGTATAGGGACATCCTGCCAACTCGAGGGGAAAGGCTTTTCCCACCATATTGGTTCCAGAAAGGAGTCCTCATTCTTCAGAGGGCAGCAAGAAAGTGACAGCATGGGTGGGCCATCCATCTTTTACATCACAGTTAAGTCCCCATAGCCCCTTATACATAATTGTTTTCTTTCTTCTTTTGTCTACAAAGTTGCAGGGCCCCATAGAAAGAGACTAAAATCATACAGTTCTAACCCTTCCTTGTCATCCCAAACCTTGACTCATCATGAACTATTTAGTCTGAAAATACCTCTGTGTTCAAACACTCATTTCTATTACTTCTTTAAGTTCAGAGTTGTTTTAAATGTTTTGACTTAATATGAAAGAAGTCAATAATATCCTTCTACTTATCTTCCCTTAAAAATAAGTCCATCATTAGCGATCACCCAAACTGGAAACACATCTCCAAAAGTAAAGAGATTTTTAAAGGAGTCATGACAGTAAAACTTTTCAGTGAAGTCAAATGTCTTAGAATCTCACCAATACTTGTCAAGGATCTTTTGTTCGAAAATCTCAACGGAATTCCCACATTAATTAATTCTGACAGCAGCCTGCTAATGTGCCCACATCGCAAATAACGACTGAAAAAGGCGGGAACCCACAGTGAGATGAACAGAAAACCAATAATCTTAAGTCAGTTGCCCCCAAACCCCATATCCTCATTGATTTTCCTTCAGAAAACATCCTTCTTTAGACTAAAGTTACTGCCACTTTGTGCCATGGAGATCAGAAAATGAGATGAGAAGGCCTGGGGTTTTTCTAATTTCCTGTGATCCCAGCAATGTATTATCTAAAAAAAAAACATAGGATAATCTATTTTGTAGAGGATCTGGTTGTTTTTTATGTGAGGAATCGTCAGAATAACCAATGCGCCATACCGCCAAAAGCTACAACTAGGTATTTATGCTTATTATCATTCTGTTGTTTACATTTTCAAATGTATACTTTATCACGTACTCCAACACACTGTTGGTGTGAAATGATTCGTTTTGTATATTTCTTTTCAAGATCTCCCAGAATGTGGTTTGAAGAATAGGAAGAAGACAAGATACAAGAAGAGGAAAAGCCTGCTAGAATATTGCTGTAATATTACAGAAGTTTAGACTAAAATGGCATCGCTAAAGATGGAGAGAAATTGGCAGAATTAAACAAAGGACTCTTTTCCCACTGCGAAAATGTAAATTTTTAAAATTTTTAAATGAAGCTATTAAAAATGTACAATATTCAGAATAATCTACACTTTCTTCAAGTTAATTTTGGAATAGCTTTTTTTTTAATCACAAAATTTAAAAAACAACAATGAAGAACTCATTGTATTTATTTCACAGAAGTCTGAAACTATATGTAGTTGTATAAAATTAATCCTGCCGATATAAATCATGCATGTAGTCAGATTGTTGTAAGTTCTACTACTTCACACATTCAACACACAATAAGACAATAGATCAAGGTACACTGCACAGACTGTTTATCACCATTTTAATGAGGACTGCCATTGATCAGTAAAACTTGGCACTGCCATTGCTGTAGGTATCAGTGAAACTTAATCAGCTGGAAAACAGATGAGCCGCACAGTGTCTGGACAATGCCGGTCATTTTGTATGTAATTATCGACTTGAATATGGATATCTTACAAACTACAATTAGTTTTCTAAAACCACACAATATCCATTTAAAAGTTTTCCTTTGAGATGGCAAAGAGGCAGTGTCTCCTTAAGAACTCCATTTTGGTTTCCGGTATCAGTTTACTCTTTGATTTATCTTACCAACATTCTGGCTTTTTGTTTTTTGCCTTTCTCGCTTCCTCTCTCTGTTACAAAGCAAAGCTATATTTCCCATCATCTGTCTGGTAACAATTAGATTTAATGTGATTAAACTGGGAATTATTCTGTGAGGTACGGTAACCGGCCACTCCCCCTACACACCCCATTGATTTGATTCATTTTTCTTCTATTTCCATTTTAATAATTATTTTATCATTTCATATTAACTTGCTTCCAATAAATTAAATTAAATGCATCAAAGGGCCTCAAAGCAAATTAGCTTTTTGCTAAGTCAGATCTTAAAGATCCAAAATATGATTTTGTTTTTCATTCTGTAGATAATAAATACGCGTTACACACTGGGAAAAAGCACTTTCAGACTAATTTCCCATTGTTTTTAAATATCTAAGAATTCCTTCTATGGCAAAATAAGTTTCATCATAAATCTTCATAAAGTAAGGTTATTTTAGAAAATATTACTTACCTTTTAAATTTTTTTTCAAAATGCACTGCATAATAAAAATTTCACTCATGGGTTAAAAACCTGACTTCTAGCTTTTTTTCTTTACAATGATAGAATTTTATAATTTAAAATTTCCCCCTACTACTGTTTTCATTATTTTATCTTCATTATAACTGCATAGAGAAAAAAACTATTTCCTTATAAATTAAAAAAAAAAAAGGTCAATTCTTCCTCATGGGGAAAATATTCTGTCTTTCTAGCCACCTACATTCTTCAGGCACAGGCACAGACAGCGTTTACAACAACAGTTCACTTGAAAATAGTTAATTCAAGTGAATTAAGAATGCAAAATCTATTTTTTAGCAGATACTAAACATCATATTTATGTCCCTACACAAGTCTGACGAATACCACTGCCGAAGCAGAGAAATATAGAAGTATTTGGTGTGAAAGATTTATCTAACCTATGATATCAAAAATGTATTTTCCTGTATGGGGCCAGAGTCCCCAGCTTCCCAGAGATCTATGGAAGCATCTAAGCCCCAGATCCAGGATTTGGTAGGGTTAGTGTCGCGGTGGCTTTGGGTGATGACCTGGAAATGATGGCAGTGGAAAGCAATGATGGTTAAGCCCTATCTTAAATGCTCATGAATCTATCATTATTTACTGAGTGTCTCTTATGTTATGCTGCTGTATACCTTTGGTCTGTGAATATAAAACTCTCCCCCGCCCCACACAGGAATCCCTCTCAAGATGAATATAAGTTAGAGGAGTAAAATATTCACAGAAAACTCTAGTAAAAAGAATAGATAAAGAGAGGAAATCCTACAGGGGAAAGTGATTACTTTCCCCAGTAAGGGGTGAGGATGGGACCCTAGGAGAAAGTCCAGATACGGTCCTTCACAGGGTGCTGTTTAGCAGAAGGGAAAGTGGATTCGGGGCTGAGACACCGCAAGAAGTCCAGATTCTACCTGCTCTGGTGCTAACAGCTGCTGGGGTTTACCTGCCTTCTGTAATTCTTGCGTGATTGACACAGCAGACTCTGCCCTTGGCCGGGCCACTGAAAAGACATAGACAAACATCAGGGAGTCCCTGTGCTCCCGTGGTTGCCTCGGAGCCTCCTTGGCTAAAGAATAATTGCACATAATGTCTCTCCAGCGTGCTCCAGGATTCGCTTTCGGGTTTGTCCTGTGGCAAGCTGACTTGGATTCTGACCATTTCATTCTCGTCGTTCATTCCCAGTTACTGGCACTGTGCCACCAGTAGACCCCTGTCTTGACCTTTCTTTCTGGTAAACTGGCTACAGTTCACAGAAGACCAGCCTCGCCCCAGTCGCATGATTGTCATGGTCAGATTGTGTATCTTTGTGTAATTGGTGAATCCAGACTCCACCATGAAATCAGACACTGGCTAACCATAAGATTATTCAATGTGGTTAATAGAAATAACTTTACGAGGACAGGATAGTATGATTTATGCCAGAAAATTGGAAGACTAGGTCCATAAATCGTATAACTTGCAGAAAAGTATTTAGGAATAAACTTGTGTCCTCAATTATAATTTTATATATAAATTATATATCATATATATTATTTAGATCTATATTCCTATTATTTTTATAAATCTATAACATATGGCATATTTATATATGACTTATATATTTGATATCACCTATTTATATATTATATACAATAAAATATATGCTATATACAATATAGTATAGTAAATATGTATCATATATTTGATATCGTATACTTTCTATATTATATGCAATAAAAATACATACTATGTATCAGTAGTATATATAAAAATATATACAATATATCATGTAGCATATATTACCATTACTAAATATACTAGTAACATACATGTATTATTTAAATCTGAACCCTCTGAAGAATTTGCTATAATAGAATAATTTGTGCTAATGCAAATATGTATGAGTACGTGAACACAGGCACACAAACACACACATTGCAGAATGCCAGGGTATATAAATACAAAAACAGACAATGAAAATGTTTGAGCTCCCTTCTAGAATGTGTGAGAGAACCACGTCACGTTATTTTCTGAAATGAAAATTTCTCTAGGCTGCATTTTGCCAGACTGTTAAACAGTCGCTCTCACTTTTACAGGAACAGCTGAGGCTTAGATGACCTTGGCAAGTTGTGAATAAAAGGCTATAAATCATTAATGTGAATTTAACGTTGGAAAACTTTTCACTGAAAATTTTAACATTGTAATTCATTGGTCACCTGAAACAGTGACATATGACTTTTCCCCATAGCTTCTTATGAAATTTCAGGCAACATCGTCAGATAAAATCAAGTTCGGAGCGAGCACACACAGAAAAAGTTCACTGATATTACACGGATGTTCGCAACACTATGGAGAGAGGCAGATCTGGATGGCCTGGTGGCTCCATGCTCCTCCCCGCATCATGCACATACACGAGTGGGCACACATGCAAATTCACATGTGCACACACACATATTCGTACACACACGCAGGGTAGGTAAGCTGGGAACTGACGCCACAGGTCTGACAGCTCAAGGATGCAATGCTCTGTGGGTATACTAAAAGCCACTGAATCGTATACGCTAAATGGGTTACATGCATGATATGTGAGTACGTACATGTCAATCAAGCTGTTAAAAAAACAAACCAACAATGCAGTTGCTGTTCTCCTGAACACCCGCCCCCGACAACCGCTCATCACGTCGGGGCCCCCTCCTTGCCCCCTCAGTCCAGGAGCTTCCACTGTTTCACCATCTCATAGTCCCTGCCCTCATGCCCTATAAACATGGGGGCCCTTCTCCAAAGGAACCTTGTCCATGGGGAACGCAGATCTTCCCAGCCTGGCATCGCATCAGGGATGCTGCTGTAGGACATTGTGTGTATTCATTCTACTGCTTCGCTGATTTTAGGTGGCCCCAACCCCTCACCCCAAGGATCCTGTTATATCCACCTAACTGACCACTAGTCATTAATCTCTGACACTCCTAAGTGACAACCATATCCATGATTTTTCCCTGGGCTAGACATATTCATTCATTCATTCATTCATTCATTCAACAAACTGTGCACCAGGGTAAATGTATTTACAGCAGCGGATGAAATAGATGGCGTTTCTGCTCTCAAAAGCTTACGTTACAGAACACGTCGTCACTGAGCAGGTTAACTGCTGTTTTCAGAAGTACTGGCCTGCATTACTAATTGAAATGTTTATTTGCACTTTTTAATTAAGTTATGATTTGCTTTCCTCTTTTCCTTTAAAAAACAGGAAGTATAGTTGCGCCATCTCTTCAATTATCCGTATTCCAGATCTGCCATCATTCAGATTTTGTTCCATGATCTCCTCTGTTGAATGTTCCCATTTACAAAATTGTAGGTGATTTAAACAATTCAAATCTCTCGTAGAGCTTCAAAAGGAATTCTGTCTGCGTAGTTGCTGTGCCAACTTTGCAGTGATAAAGATAAAAACGAAGGAAAAAATCCCTAGATTTTAGGTATGCTCACCCTCTGTTAGGTGTATATCTATCATTTCTGAATCTGTAGTGTCTTTGCGAAACTGTGTTTCTTTTTGCGATGCCAAAACCGTTAGGAAGAAACATTGTTTTTTGTCCTCGCCTCCCAAACACCTGCACCAAACTCTTGATTAGAGATCAAAGAGAATACCATCTATTAGAGTGTGTTGAGCAACGGGCCACTGTCACAGCAACACCTGCCTTTCATTACCCCACAGAACCACAAATTGAAGAGCAGAAAGAGCTGGAGACGAGACAGAAAAATAATTGTAGAAATGGCGAATACACGAGAACAAGGAAATCCAAGAGGAGAAAGACCTGAAACAAAATGAATGGTCTTCCTACTCCTTATGGAATATAATTTGCATAATCATTAAAATGAAATATGTCCTTCTCTCATAAATGATTATTATAGAGCTCTCCAGGAATCTGATCACATTCGGGGAAAGCCTTGTCTTCTTGGCTCTCAAACGCCAAGCCACTGCAGGGGTGGCTTCACTTCCTTCCTAGTCACGATTTTGCCTGGACACTTTGAAAGCCCTTTTCCCTCTAACACAAGCATTCATAGATAAGCCCTACTCACCAGTGCCATTCTGTCATGCTCACGCTTGCTTATTATTCTTGCCACATTACTGCTCACAGTGAGATTTATTTCCCTTTTTCCTTCTCTAAGCCTACCTATTATTTTCCTTTGCAGAAAATCAACATCACTTTATTCTTCAAACACTGGAGTTTAAAATTCTCCCCGTTAAGATGCCTTATATTAAAGAGGGAGAAAATCTCCCAAAGAAGAGCTGATCGGTGTGACCGCGTAGGCTGCTGGACAGGAAGCAATTATAGCAGACGCTCTGGATAACCTCAACCAAAAAAGAAGCTGTATGGAAAAATCCTCTTTTAATCAAATAGAAGGGCTCAAAGAAATACTGTAGCCTCATTAGACTAATTTGCTAAGTTCCGCCCCCGCATGTACACTTTGCCACTCTACTTAGAGAATACGCTTTAGGCCATGCAAAAAGAAAAAAGAAAAAAAAAGACAGAAGTGGTACTTCTTTGATAAGTTATCAGACTAATTTACCGAAAAGGACCTTCTGACCCTTGGGAGGTCTGTAGGCGACTGATCTACAACGCACACGTCATCCGTCAGCCGTGCAAATCACAACGAGCTCCGACCACTCTCCTTCCCTAAATGCTCTTCCTGACGCTGCAGAACATTAGAGAAGCAGCGCCTCTTTCCTTTGGAATTCACGTCACTGTTCGGTATAATTTCCTTGTAAACTCCAGGGAGAACTATCCCAAAGAAGGAAACCACAAGACAAAACCATAAAGGTAACAAGCGGATTACATTTTTGAAAGCAAAAATGTTTGGCTCAGATGTTTCACTAAAAGCAGAGACTTAGGTTTCTCGTTTTCTCTCTCAACAGACTCCAGAATCAGAACAGGCAGGTCAAGGACCCAGGTTGGCACCCTGCCACGTGACCCGAGAAGCTCCAGGAAGGCCTGCTCAGACTCCGAACTCATGTTACAAAACGGAATTCTCGGATGTGGAAAACTCATATCTGAAAAGATATCTGCACACCGATGTTCACAGCAGCATTCTTCACGGTGGCCAGGACATGGAAGCAACCGAAGTGTCCTACGATAGATGATTGGCTGAAGAAGCTGTGTACATACATACAATGGAATATCACTCAGCCATAAGAAGAGGTGAAATGCTGCCATTTGCGACAACATGGATAGACCTCGAGATAATCATGCTAAAAGAAATAAGCCAGGCAGGAAAAGTTGAAAACCACATGATATCACTTATATGTGGGATACAAACCTAAAAGCAACAAATGAGCAGGACAAACAAACAGAGACTCATGGACATAGACTATAGACTAGTGGTTACCAGAGGGTAAGGTGTTGGGCGGGCAGGGGGGGAGAGGGTGGTAGATGGGGTAAAGGGGGTCAAATATGTGGCGAGAGAAAGAAATCTAACTATGAGCGGTGAACACACAGTGTGAAAAATATCTATGTCTATATCTATATCTATATCTATATCTATATCTATATCTATATCTATATCTATATATCTATATATGCCTCACTGTTAAGTATACAGCTGAAACTTATTGGATTTCATTAACCAATGTCACCATAAAAAACTAAATATATAAATTTAATTTTTTTAAAAAAGGAATTCTCAATAGCGCAGTTTCAAAGACCAGGGTGCTGCTGGCTATCTCAAAGAAGTTGCTAGAACAAACTCTGGAGTAGGAGTCTCTTCCTCTCCTGACTCTGTCATTTCTTAGCCATGGTGTAGACACTAGCAAAGCCTTCACCTGTACAAGCTTCCATTTTCTCTTCTACTAAATTTTTTTAAAATTATTTATTTATTTATTTATTTATTCCACTGGTGAATAAAATTATACAGATTTCAAATGCACGATTCAATGATACATCATCTGTATATTGTGCTGTGTTTACTAAAATGTTGATAATAACGGCATCCGCGTCTTTTGGTACGTTCTGAGTATTTCATGAGTTAATGCCTGGCGATGGGAACACGCTCAGTGATCACTGACTACTGTTCTTATTACTCGTCATGACTCACATCAACTTCACTCCCCTGAAGAGCATGAGATGCGCGATCACCAGGCTCATGTGGAAATGACAATATTGACAAAGTCCTAGTCAATGGGTCACGATACATGACAGTGGGGATAATATCTAAATCTATCTCAGCTGATTCTTGCGGGCAGTACACGAGCTAATGCTTATGAAGCTGTTAGAATGCACAGGATGTGGCATACAGTAAGTATTCACTGAATAGTCGTGGTTATCAGGTGTTTTCTTTATTACAGAAACTAATGTCATTTTCTGCTTTTGCTCATAAGGTGCGTCATCCTTTTTAAACAGTGGAAATGAGAACAGAACTTTTCATTAGTTTCTTTAGAACAGAAACGCATGGTTACTTCTCTATCTTCGACCCCAGAATTATCTAAGAGTAAATGATGTTGGACTACGCAGTTCCCGGGTGGGTCTGTGTCTGCAGGTTTGAGATAAAAACTGAGAGAAGGCTCACAAAAAAAAAGAGGAAGTCTAATTTGAAATGTGGGATACATTAAGGAAGAGAACAAAGAACCTTCCGGGCGGGGAGACGACCGAGATTTACAAGTCAGTCAACACTGCAAAACGCTAGCGACAGGAGATGACTCAGGAGCAGAAAAACAAAGATGCATCCTGGGAAAGGAGAGTTCTGGGGAATACGGAGAGGATCAAGGGTAGGTCAAGGCTTCCGCTGGGCACGGACCCGGAGTTTCAGACACCTCTAAACCTGAAGGGCCTGGGTCATCCCTGTAGACATCAAGGCCGCATGAAGGTATAAGCTCAAACTTTTACGTCTTAATATTTCTACAAATCATTTTTAACTTGCTGCTTGAGTTTGGAGTTTTCTGTATGTTTCTATAAGCCATAGCTATTTTTACCAGTAATCAAACCTAGATTATGTTCAAAATTTAAATAATATTGCAGAGAACATTAAATTCAGAGAGACCTTGACTACAGTGCTTGTTCTGCTATTAACCAGACAGAAGACACCGACAATTGTACATCCTGGGCCTTACGCTTTTCATCGGTAAAAGATATCAGACTAAATAATTAAAACATTCTGATTAATAATTTATCTGTACTCTTAATTTTCTTCACTGGAAAGGGTTACAAAACAAAGTGAGAAGACACATAATTTGAGAAGTAAAACGACATGATTTTAAAAAATATATAGATATAAAATATATAGATATTGGCCTTTCAGCTTCAAATATATAATATTCATAGATATATCTTTACTGGATAGAATGAGATCATTTGTCCCTGAGATATACCAGTTTTTAAAAATATGTCATAGTCAGATCCATGAAGGTCTGAGTATTTTTTGATGGACTGCCAAGTGAGATTTCAAGTGACAGTTGCCACAGTTAAAATAGAGTAACGTATGTCAGGGCTACCTTCACATCCACCCCCTTGTTCAACGAGCTCGAGGTCATTTGTCAGCGCCTCGAGGAACTTAATACAGCAGGGAGACAGGGATTTCTGGTAATGCTTAATAATTTAAGTCATTGTCAGTTCATCCTTTTGGATATGATACCCTTTGGGAATAGTCATAAACTCGCCTTTACTTCAGCCAGTTTCTTTTAAACTTGATATGAGCTCACAGACAGGAATATAAGGACATCCAATGCAAGCAACAAACAGGTTAGATTTGTCACGAGCACGGATTCGGACTATCAAACCACCTGCCTACACAGGCTAAGTTATTGCAACAGGTAGGCATATGACTAAATATAAAGTCATTATAGGCTCCCTATGTGACCATGTGGGTTATGGATAATAATTACGGACTATAGATATGGATGATTCTATAGAAGAATGCAAATGTCTACAACTCAAATAACTGCAATATTAATATTAGTTTTTATTCTTTTAAGCATTAGCAATAAGATAAACATGATCAGTACTGACTTAAATAATTCAACTGATATGTTGGTGTTTTCTGCTATCTTAGTATTTTGCAATTTCAAATTCAACTGCCTTTCTAAACCAGCCTGCGTTACACATATGTAAGATGTAGGAATCACCTCTTTCCATGGGTTAGAGGCATCTGCACATGGACATTACACATCAGTGTCTATTCGACTTCTCAAACGGTCTTGGCACTGAGCAAACACAGGAAGGATCAAGCCAAAGATCATTTTTAATCATGATTATATAATTCGAACAATATCGAGCAAGAGCAGTAAATACACCGGAACTAGTAGTGAGGTGTAACAAAGCACTTAGCCCTTGGGGCAAACCAGGCAGTGGCCACAAGAGCTTCCAGTTGCAAAAGGAAAGTAAAATACTAGTGAAAATAACGAGAAGAATGAAAAGCGAAGCATGTGACTTGATGCGGTACAAACCATGGCTACGAAGAATACTTTAGGAGACATTTTGTCAAGCCGTGTGTAAAGCACTAACTCACAACGCCCTTTAATATGACTTTCGAGTCGTTTTCATGTGTAACATCTATTGGAAAACATACAGTAACAAAACAGTATTTTTTTTTTTTTGTCTGTAATCTCACTCTTGGCAAGGTGTCCCAACTCACGTATCAGGGTCATATGACTATGCTGCTACTGCTGCTAGAATTTATGAAGTATCCTTTTGAACATTAACTGTGATTCACTTAGCAAAATTTGAATGTTTGGTATTTGGGACTACGCCATAATTTTTTTTGTTAAGTTGTTTATTTAATTAAATTTGTTGCTGACATTATTATTGCCCAAACCGTGAACACCGTGTTACACCTCTTGAGAGACGTGTATTTCTCTCTACGTATGCCTCTGGCCATGACTGTAGGTCAATTTCAGTTTTTAGTTTGGAAGACGGCTGAGAAGCAAGGTTATAAGGGGATTTTGGAATCGCGGCTTAGACTTGGCAAAGAGAGTCCTAACATTTTCTATACAAACAAATGAAATGCCAGCACAGACTCTCAATGTCAGAGATTTTGAAAGGAATCTGGTTTGGCTAAACTGGAGTTAGCTGTGTTTACTGAGACAATTTGACCTAGAAACAAACGCTCTACAAATAATCAGTGAAGTTGAAGGAAAATGAAAATGATTTTTAGGGGTTGACCTTAGTTGCACACTAGACAATTATGAGAAGGTAGTAATTATTATCTGAGCATAGATTGTGGAACAATGATGATTGCTAGCACGGAGGTGCCAAGTAATTTCAGACTTATCTAGTTATTTAAACAGAATCATAAGAGGAAAGAACTGGAAAAGATATTGGAAATCAAAGCCCATTGCAGCAATATTTTAGATGAGAAAAAACTCAGGTTTATTTCCAATAACACATAATTATATACATAATTAATTATATGTACATATAATTAATATATACATTAGTATACAGTTCTACAAGTTTTGACAAATGCAAACGTTGGGGAACCACCAGTACTTTCAAGAGACAGGATAGCCCCAACACCCAACCCCAAAATTCCCCTGGGCATATTCGTAGTCAACCTCTCCCTGACCTTCAGGTCCTGAAAACCTCTGCCCTGTTTTCTATTTCTGTAACTTTGGTACAGAACCAAATAATAGCAGGAAAAATGCACCTGTCTATTTTTCAAGATATTTGAAGGCATCGATATTATAAAATACTGCTCATACATTAGAAGGCAGTTTCCTAAATGTGAACAGGCAGTACTTAAGACAGCTCCATTTTTTGGTACGGGAGAGTAATTCCTTCTCCCTGCCATATTTCCAGACCCAGGGCTGGAGAAGGGCCCTCAGTTCTTTTGGCAGAAAAATTTGATGCCCCATTCAAACTGATGCGCTAAATGCTGACTACTTTTTTTTGGAGAAGAAGCCAAGCACCTCATTGAGTGCAGAAGCAGAAAAGATCGCAGCCTGGCTTCTCGCCTTGTCCACTTAGCCCAGCAGGCACACAACCATTAACAGACAAGTCGTGGGAGCACAAAAGCTCTGCTGTGAGTGGCGTGGACACACGCTTCTTCCATTGTCCCCCAAGCAGCTTCACCAAGAATTCCTTTTAATATATTCAGTAGTCTCTGTAAAAAAAAAGTTCTGACAAATTTTCTTTTTTGTTTTCCACTTTCAGGCGTGTTTTCTTGCTAGTGTCCTATGTTATGGCCAGTCTGACCTTCTGACCTCTCTCTACCCTGCCTCATCTCTGTACCTCACAAGCCACCACGGTTCCCCTGACACATTGAGAGTCATCCTCTTCCCTGGTCTCCACAGTACACTGGGGGAGTTGATCAACCGTATGGCACAAAAGTGCCCCCTCTGCTGGTTACTAGGGAAAAAGCGCGGCTGCATTTCTTAAACTAGCAGTGAAACTTGGATTCAAGTTTTCACCCAGAAACAGAGTTTAAACCATGGTCAGATTTTTTATACTTAATGAAATAACATATTCAAAGTATTTTTCATTACTCCCTTCTTTCATCCGTCTCCTATTTACTGCGTGCCAGCTACGTCTGACGCACTGTGCTCGTCACTGGATATGTTCTTTGCTTTCAGAGAGCACGAATTAAGTGTAGTTAAATCAGCTTCTAGAAGCTGGTCTGAGACTCTATCACGCTTTGTTAAATCATTTCTTATGGAAAATGTGTGACTCGCTTAAGTCCCAAAGAGCAGATTTATGAATAAGCTTTGGTAATACCAAGACCATTTATCAGCTTGGAGTCGCTTGCATATTAGAAATGAACGACTAGTCCTCTATTAATCATTAATTGAAGTACCATCGATTTAACTGAGGTGAAGGAGGAAAATGCTGATTGCTATCACTGAATTTTGGCTTTAAGAAATTCACTTTTCCCTTGCCACAGATATGTACCACATGAGATTTAACAAAAAGAAATAAAACCCAAGTATTAAACTCGTCTTATTTGTTTCTTCTTTCCCCACAAAACAGAAATAGAAGTGGAAGCTTGTCATCAACACTGCATGATTGGTTGTATTTTAATATTCAGTGTATAATGACTGGCATGTGATAAAGCTCTCATTAAAATATTCATGAATAATCAGATTAAATGTCACATCTCCAAAGAAAGATCACCTGATCAGAGGTAACATCAGTTAATTTCTTTATTTGTTTGTAGAGCACTATTAGAGTGAAAGCAATCAGTATGAAAACCTCTCCACCGGTGTGTGAACTACATATAAATTACGCATTGCCTTGCACTTGGAACAACAGAAAAAAAAAATCGAAAAATACTATTTCCTTCATTTTTAAGCAAAATGCATGAGATCAGTTTTCATTAAGTCTCTAATAGTCTAATAGTCTCTAACATGCTACTTGGCATCGATTGTCACAATTCTCCCAAGTAAGGATTAAGAACAGGAACTCTAATTTTCTGGATGATTTCAAAATAAAAACTGTGGACAAATATGTTGGTTGCAAGAGAATCGCAATGCCATAATCTTGTAGTGAGCAGCTGATTTCATTGAAAGTCTTTGTGCTTAATTTGGCAAATAAGTACCAATTTGCACTAGGGGAGGACTGAAGTAAGGAGGTCACAGAAAGGTGACAGAGATGGCCTCTTGAAAAGAGGCACCTTGCCCCCTTTCAAGGAGAGCTAACTGTGCCCCAGAATTGGCCCATGAAGCATTCTCGATACTGGGCCAATTATACTGTAGCCACCATGCCAGAAGGCAAAGGAAGCAGAGGCTGTCATCTTTTTTTGAGGGAACTTGAAAATTATACCTGCTAACTCCCTACATATTATATATGGCTTTCTAATACCCCATTCTCATGTCTACTTTATAATCAAAATTTTATATTCATTTTTCCCTAAAGGTTACTGATAACACAATATGCAGGCTGTGCAGATAAAAACAGCATTCGTATATGCAATTTATTACGTAATTATATGATAACCTATCATATAGCTTGTGATTAACTTTACACTAACATCAAAGCCATACGGTATTCTACTCATTTATGGAACAAAATGATCTCCTTAATGTCACTTATTATAGGTTAATTTATGTTTGGCAGAAATGCTATAGAAAAACATTACCTCTTTTCACATGTGGAATTTTTTTTTTACCAAAGAGAAACACATTAATCTTGCTAATTTTCACCCTCATTCCATCCAGTACACAATGGCTTTAGGGCCAAAAGATATCTGCCTTCGAGACTTCTCATTTTAGTTAGAACTGTGAAAATATTTGGTAGACCTGGAGTTTAAACATGCATCTGGTCTTTAAAATATGATCTACCAGGATGTACGTACATCAATATTCCCAGGACCGGATGACCCTACTGGGAAGAGAAGGGGGTCACATTGTAAAACCAGAGGCAAACAGTTTATTGAAAAGGGATCAAAGGAGGACAGACAGTTCCCTTTCATTTCAGGGTGTCTATTTTTCACAATGTTGACTCGGAGAACAGCATCCGGTCTGTCAATTCAGTTACTTCTCCCAGTATTTTTCATTTTTTTTATTTGTTTGCTTACAGCATTTCCTCATATGTATAGTCACTTATATGACCATATCATTTACAAATGAGCTCACCCAAGTAGCTAATTCATGTAAGTAATAAACATCTGATGTAAATCCAGAGTCTTATTGATTTCTAATATAGCTCTCAATGTGTATGTCATAGATCACAATTTTATATTCTTCAAGATGACATGACTGTAATTTTATATTCTTTAATTACATTTAAAAATAATATAGCCTATCTAAATATTTACTGACAGTTTGCAAATTTCAGAAAAGTAGCAAAGATGTTTTAAAAGACTTTGGATTATTAATATTACTCTCTATATAATTAAGATCTTTTTTTGTTTTTTCATTTTGGTCTAGAATTTGTTGGAAATTTGCAGTTGGTGGAACAACACGAGAGAGGGTTGACTTTTACTTGGAGATTGGTCAGGTGAGTACGCATGTGAATGAGAGATTTTTAACAACTACCAGCCAGTATGTAGTTCGCTGCGAGGTAAATTTAAGAATTACCTGGAACTTAATGAACAACAGGCTCAAGATGATCCAACAATGTGCCAAAAAAAAAAAAAAAAAAAAAGGAGAGACATCTGTAATCTAGAGATGAACAAAAATAATTTTGAGAAGCTGAAAAACTTTCTCTTACGAAGAACAATTGAAAAAGCTGGCATTATTTGGCATAGTCGGTAAATACATTTTTTAAAGAAAGCCTTTGGTAGTCAGTAAGTACCCACAAGCCTCTCAGGTAGAAGGGGGTGCAGCCTCACGCCGGAGTGGAACAGGAGCAGTCAGAGATTGCAGAGAGGTAGATTTAAGCGCAGTACACAATGTGCTCCCGGAATAAGACACGTCCACGGACAAAATGGGTCCCACTCATCTGTGATTCTGGTGGAATCACTTTCTGAAAATATTAATTTGCAGACACTAATTAACCCTAATTTATTAATTAAATGAATATTAATGAACCTTCTTCAAATTCTTCCAATGTGATTAACCATTTGAAATACTTGTTCTCCTTTCAATGCATATTTGAGAACATAGTATTTGACGCATTATCACACGGATGAATTTATTTTATGAAACAAAATTTCTTAGCTAACCAACATCTAACCCTTCTTACAATATGAAGAAGCCTCATACAATACAAAGTTTTATGTCTCCCTAATGAATTCATCATTACGGCATTTTTTATGTTAATAACTGATAGAAATTTTTGCATGATATACTCTCTCGAAATAAGATTTTGACTTGCTATGGCTGTTACTTTACTATTCATGAGCATTGTAAAGGTTTGGGATTCTTCCTACTAATAAATAATTTGCCCAAAGAAAATTATGTTTTTGCTGCCTATTTTATAGTTTCAATAACTCTAATAACCCAATAAATATATCTTTGATGCTTATCAAGATCAATGGGAATTTTAGATAATCAAGGGGAAAAATTCTCTTGTAGGTCCTCATATGACATGATACATTACTTGGTATAAAATATCCCATTTAAAAAAATATTTTACAAACTAGCATACACAAATGCTATAAAATATTATGCCTAGGAAAATCATTCAACAGCTGTTATACATTTTAAAATATGCTATATGTTTTTAACAAAGTTATATACTTAAAATGCATTTTAAAGAAATCACAAAGAAGAGAAAAATGTTAACTTCCTACGAGTTTTAGCAGGAGGAGTACTAAAACGGTTTGACAGATAGTATGACAAAGCTACTACATCTATCATGGCTGCATTAGCCCCCAAGTTTCCTATTTTGGGCTGACAGTGGGGAGAGGGGCAACTCAACAGAGGAGACTTGGGAAAATAGTTTATTGTCAACCAGTACAAAACTTAACACTTGTAGTGTATGACATGTATCACTTTTTTCAGGAAGTACAGTTTTGAATTATGTTGAGTTTCAATATTTCCTGCATGCTGAGATGATGGGAGAGATCTGAAGCCCATTTCAGTCTGAAGAATTATTTCTTGCTTAAAAGAAGTAGAAAAGGATTTTTCATATGCACAAGCGTGGGTGCCATTGCATTTCCACAAAGCATTATCAAAACTCTCTTTGGAAAAACTGGATACAAATGTTATCATATAATCATTCTCACTCACTCACATATACACATAAATTAGTATATACTTAATTTGCTACTTTTCCAAACAAAACAGAACAACAACAAAGAAACTCCTAAAGAATTAAAGCTGAATTGTAAAGTCAACTGAGATACTTATAAAAGTCGTAGACATAATCACTAGTTCATTTTGTCCTTTATGGTGCTTCCAGAGTGCTGAAAACAGTCTTCTATAATTTAAAATGTACATATATTCTAGAGTTTAAAACTTTTAGATCTAAATAGTGAGGTTGAGGAGAACATTATAACTAATTCAAATCATGATCTGATATATTAATGATACTCTAAAATAACAGGTTGCAAAATGAACACTATAAAGTTTATGTTTTTTTTTTTTTAAGTTCCCTGGTTTAAAATTCAAATTTTATTCCCAGTATTAGCTAAAAGTCAGTTTTCTTTGAAGTTTTTAAAGAATAGACATCGTAAGTGATTGATATAAAGAGGTCATTCTAATCGGTATATCTCTAAGCTTTGGTTTTAGAGTTCTTTACTCATTTTTCTTAATGCTGAACAATGAAGCATTTTTTTTCTCGTTATGGCACAAAATCGTTTTCTTTAGCATAATCAGTCAGCTCTTGTTTGACCAACTATTCAGTTAACATAAAGTGATACGCATTTTTATACACAGTACATAAAAAAAACATCAAGCAGCCAATTTAAGAAATGAATGAAAACGAGCCTGAATCGAAATAGAAGTACAGACTCGTGGAGTTATCGGTAATCTGAAAGATTTGGGTCAGCAGCGAGGCCTCCATTTTTAAACTATAAGGTAATAACTAGCATGTTATTGGAAAGTTTAAATGAGATATACACATAGAGAGCACCACACCACTTGAAATGCAGATATGCAATAAAATCGAGCTATGCTATTATCTTTTATTTTAATGAAGATATTATCTAAGAAAAAAACAGTTCGATTTGTTTCTGTGCATTTTCATTTCTATACCTCTTTGAGCTAGTCTTTTATCCATAATGAGTTTAATTTTTTTATACTATAAATAATGAAGAAAAACACTCCCTACTGCCCAATCCTAACCAGTTGTGCATTTATAATTCAGTAAATAATTACGTTTTTCAGGTTTGGATGTCTGTTTTAACTATACACTAAAATATATGATTTAGTCTCATTCTTGGAGTGCTATTTTTTTCACACAATTACATTTCTGTTTTCATGCCATTCCTTGTTATTTTCTTTAGTGATGGTTTTAATGCTTTAACATTTACTAGGTACATTCCCCATTCCTCGTTTTTTCATTATAATGTTTATTCTTGCATATGGTGAAATTTTTTTCATTTGTTTTCTTCAAAAATTTCGGTTGGGATTATTTGAATTAAATTTTGTCAAAAAAGAAACCTAATTGACATTTATAATATATAAAACATATAGCGGTAACATACATAGTATATATCCATGTATGCTTGTATACAAAGAGTATAACCAAGCACCCTTTTCAAACTTTTTGAATGCATTTACTTGAACTTCATTTCTGAAAACGGGTTCCCAGGTCTTTGCTTATGCTGGAGTTCCTGATCCTGCTTTATTTGATGATATTCTTCCTTTCACCCCAACCATCCACTTTTTCCATACATAATCCCAGGCAATACCACTCAGAAAGAACACAAGCACTCTGCTCCTAGGGGTGTATAATCCTTCTTCCCACTCCATGTCCTAATATAGTGTTCATACAGTAAAACACCCACCACACTACAATATAATTGCTATGTGTTCTCTTTCTTCAGTCTACATGTTCCTCGGTGAAAGAATCTTTGATTTTTATAGTCCGAGTTCCTAGCATCCTGTAGATGTCCAATAAATGTTTGCAAAAATGTGATTTAAAAAAAAATAACTAAAAGCAAATAAATATTAGTGCTTAATCTTTTTAGACTTTGTAAAGAGTCTGGCGTATCATTAAGAAAATTTGTCTTTGGCTGTTATTTTAGTGGTCTGGTGTTTTATCCAAGAAGGCAGTTGTGATTATAATTTTTGTCCAAAGTATTTAAATAAAATCTTAGAGATGTCTTGAAAATGATCTCAAAAAATAGACCTCAAAGGAGTGCAAGTGTGAATTTATATGAAGTGTGCATATATTTTAAAGAGTTGTGATTAAGTGCATACGTATGTGTATTTGTGGGTGTATAAATATTTATATATATTTGACAGAGAATCTACTCATTACTTAGGTTCTCAAATGCATTTATGATCCAAAAAGCTAAATACCTTATAGATTTTTCTAAAAGAGTTACACGATTCTTCAGTAGAGAATGTTTATGAAGCCTTCCAAATTTTAGATTTTACTAAAGTTTTATGATTAGTATGGTTACTTTTAATACCATCTTTGATTTTTTTTCATGAAAATCATCAATAATTATTGCATTTTTTAAAAATTAAAAATTTTAAAAAATATTAACGAACATGGAATACATTGAGATTCATTATCAATTTTAATTTTTATATATAGGCACACAATGATACACTTACCATACTAAAAAGTATTGAGATTATACACAGTTCTTTCTCATCAAGCTTAAAATAAAATTAGTAATTCTAAGTCAATACCTTTGCTTTTTATTTATTTTTTCTTTTATACAGGAACATTTTGGATGTCTTACAACAAAAATATTAGCTTAGAAACAGGATGCAATGTAATTTTGCTTTAATATACAACTGGTAATTTTTAGAAAAGTAAAAGTTTATTATTGTTAATGTTTTCTTACTGTTGATACCGATTGGTTTTAGATATGGCAGTTCACGTGTTTTGTGCTTTGTGTGTGTGCGTGTATGCATGCTACTGCTTCAACTAGAGTATCACAAGTTTGAAGGTGTGAAATTGGAATTTGAACAAAAATACAATGTATTCCATTCAGAAGAATTTAGAAATGGTTCAGAAATGGTTCTTTTCCTATCTAGTGTGTGGAACATAAATAACCTCTCATCATTTAATAGGTAGCTCATGAGGTATGTATTGTGTGACCTTGTAGCTAATAAGCTAGGGTTCTTTTGCAGCTTCAAGTTGCCAGTAGCATTCCAGTTTTTGTGGGTACACTAAAAATAAACTATCCCTTTGTAGGAGAATTTATTAACAGTAGCTGATAGTTCATGACTGAATTGCAGGAATTACTAAAATCACATTTTTCTAAAATTCAAAAAAAAAAAGATGTTTTTAAAACCCACCATTTGCTGTCATGTTAACAATCAAATAATTGTTTGGAATATTTACTTTCTCATATGCCTTTGCCACTCTTGCCTTTTGACTGCATTCTAGAATTTTTAAAAGTGCCTTCTTTTATTTGAGAGGAGATAGTTCTTAACTTGCTAAATGAAACTTGTTCAAACATACAGAATTTGCAACTCTCAGACCAAAAATGGGCTATTAATTTAAAAACAAATATTGGATTGCAAATAATGTCTGTGTTTTATGTTCAAAAGATTCTATCAATGTTGGTCATTGTTTTCCATTTTTGGGGGTGGAGGAGGATGCTTTTCTAGGCCATTCATTTCTGTCCCCATAATTTGAAATTCTCACTTATTTTTTTTTCTCCAAGTTCTCTTTTCTGATATCCTATATTCTTTCTGCATCTATTCCTCAAAAGAAATTATTTCAGCTTCTTCCTAGTATAACGTGGTTTTTTTTTTTCCCCTCCAGAGAGTCCTATATCTAGCTTCCTCCACCAACTAATTAAGAACAAAACACTAATTCCTAATGCTCCTTTCTTCTTTTCCCACGTGTGGCAATCTTCTAAGTAATGAACTTCATATTCCAGGCTGTCTATCATATTCGAAGGAGACTCATAATTAATATAAATCAAAACATGTTTTGATAAAATTCTCATATGAATATATTTGGAAACCTATTAGCATGACTCAGATCTTTGCATATCTATTTAATCTTGATCTGCAATTTGCTTCAGGCAGACAATTTTTCTTTATGGCTCTCTGGTGTTACATGAGTTATAAGATATATTTAATAGGGCAAATATATATGTTATTAAATAATGGCACAGAAACCTTCATTATTTTGCAGGATAAAAACAGGCTGTTTGAGATGTAGTCCATGTTCATAGATGGAAACTCAATATTATTCCCACATTGACCTACAGATCTGACACAATACCAGTAAGAATTCCAGCAAGTTCCCTTGTAGATATTGACAAACTATTTCTAAAATTTACATAGAAAAGTAAAAGACATAGAATAGCCAACACAATGCTGAAGAAAAGAACAAAGTTAGAGGACTCACAGTACTAGATTTAAAGACACACCGCAGAGTTACAGTCATCAAGACTGTCAAGTATTGCCAGGGAAACAGATGCACAGATCAATGGAACAAGACAGGAAGCTCAGAAATAAAGCCGCACAATGACAATCAATTGATCTCAGACTAAAGCAATTCAACAGAGAAAAGATAATCATTCTCTTTCGTTGATAGGTGGAGAAGAATGGTACGGGATGCTCATATGTTTAAAAAAGAAAAGAAAAAAACTAACACAGACACAGACTATACATCTTCTACAAACAATATCTCAAAATAAATCATAGAACACAATGTAAAGTGAAAAATTATAAGCCGCCTAGAGGAAAACGTAAGATAAATTCTGTGTGTCTTGGATTTGGAGACGGGTTTTTAAATACAGCCCCAAAAGTCTGATCCATGAGAAAAACTGGTAAGTCGGACTTTATTAAAATTTTAAAATTGTATTTTTCAAAAGACACTGTTAAGAGAATTAAAAGGCAGACCACAGACTGGGACAAAGTATTTGAAAAACATATGTTATAAAGTACTTGTATCAAAAATGAACAAACAACACTTAAAACTCAGGAAGAAGAAAACAAACAATCCAATTAATAAATAGGCAGAATATCTGAATAGACACTTTATCAAAGAGGATATACAGATGACAAGTACACGTGGAAAAACGTTCATCATTTTTGTTAAGTTAATGCACATTAAAACAACCATGGGATGCCACTACACAGCTATTAAAATAGCTACTATCCCAAAAAACAAGAATACTAATTTCTAGTGAGAATCCAGAGCAACAAGAACTTATTCGTTGCTTGTTCAGGAACGCAAAATGGCACAGTCACTTTAAAAGATGGTTTGGTAGTTTCTTATAAAGCTAATCATAGTCTTACTTTACAATCCAGCAATCACATTCCTAGGTAATTACCCAACTGAATTGAAAACTTATGTACACACACATGTGTGCACAACACACACACACACACACACACACACAACTCTACCAGCTTTAGTCATAATTAGAAAAAAAACTGGAAACAATCAAGATGACCTTCAATAGGTGAATGAATAAATAAACTGTGATACAACTGTACAACAGATAAGAAAGAATGAGCTAACAATCCATACAAAGACACAGATGAATCTTAAATGCATATTGTTAAGTATATAGCCAGTCAGAGAGGGCTATATAAGTTATCCTTCCATTTATATGACATCCTGGGAAAGACAAAACTACAGAGACAATAAACAGATCCGTGGTTGACAAAGATTGAGGTGGGGCTGTGAAACAGGTAATTTTTTCAGGGCAGTGAATCTATTCCATGTGATGCCATAATGGTGAATAGATGACACTATACAATTGTCAAAAACCACAGAACTTTACAACAGAACCAGTAAAGCTTAAAATACGCAAATCAAAAATTATTTAGAAAGTCAGGGGATGAAAAGATGGAATACAGAACGTGATAAGATAATTAACCTAATGAAAATGCATGAAAGAGCCTTGTTGCTGTGGGAGTGAGGGGGGAAGATCATGACTTGGGCAGCAGAGTGCACCCTGGGAAACAGAAGGTAAAAGGAAGCCCATGTAAACGTTGTAGTCTAGCTGATAAAGCCATTCCCCACAGAAGCAGGAGCTAGCAGTTCTGAAGCTACTACACATGTAGAGTCGAGCTGAACAATTAATTAAATGGATGGAGGACTGTGGGATCCAAGGTTTCTCACTGTTGGGGTGGGATCAAAGGGAGGTAACCAAAGGGAGGAGGCTAGAATGATTGATGTGGTAATGGATTATAGATGGAGATATCAATATGAACTATGGTTAGCTTACTATAGGTACAGATGGATAGATATAGATATATAATAAGTATTTATATAGATATTTTATGATAGGCATACATACATGAGTTAATATACACACATATATTCTCTTGCTCTGTCAATTGAGAGAGTCTAGAAGCAAAGACACTCTTGTATCAACGAGCAGATCTAGCACCAAATTTTGATTTCTAGTACCATTCTCAAATAAAAGGAACCAGGATTCCTTAGAGATAAGACTGATTCTAAAACTGGGGTGGAATATATACAAGATGAAGCCTGATGAAACTTTTGGTGCCAGAAAGTAAGGAAGTACTTTGAAACACTCTGCAACGATGAGGGTTTACAAAAAGACGTGAGACATCTGAAAGAGCTCCCAGTAGCCAAAGCTGATACAGTCTAAGCAACAAAATAAATAAAGCAGTATTAGATTATAATGCAAAGCATAAGATCAATATCCATGTGTCCAGACAGATATAAGAATTAATTATTATAGATGGGGAGAATAGGCAGATCTCCCATGCAGAATAATTCTCAATAATCTATAACTATCCCTTCAAAAAGGTAGGACCTAATTACTCACTTCTGAAATGTGGACTGCACATAGGAACTTCTTTCTAAAGTGTGCAAAGCGTCCACTTTACAGTAGTAAACAACTAACAGATTCTACCTCAGCTCGTTGATCAAGATTATGTCAACAGTGAAAAGTCATATCGATAGCATGTGACGAGACAGAATGTGATAAGAATGGCACTGTGCTTGTGTACTCTTCCTCTCTAAAATCCGTAATAGCCACTTTAATTATAAGAAAACTACCAGAGCATCCCAACTGATAGAAATTTTACAATATACCTGACTATGACTCCTCAAAGCGGTCAAGATCATCAAGAGCAAGCTCAGTCTAAGAAACCATTGCAGTCCGAAGAATCTTAAGGAGACATAATGGCTAAGTGTAACAGGTAAATTGGACAGGATCCTGGAACATAAAATTAATTAGGTAGAAGCTTAAGGAAATCTGACCAAAGATTAGATATCATAATGATGTACGAATATTGCTTTATTACGTATGACAAATGTTGACGCACCAAGGGAAGACGTTAGTAATAGAGGAAGCTGGTTGTTGGTTATATGGGAAATGCGAATTTGCCATACTATCTTCGCAACTTTTCTGTGAATCTGAATCAATTCTAAAATAAAAAAAAAATTACTTAAAAACAAAATGATGCTGCAAAACCTTACACTGGCATATAACGAAATGAGGGAGAAGAGGCTAAGAGGTTCTTTATCACTGCACCTTCTTAAATTTCAATCTAGCTCGGCAAGTGCCATTTATAGGAAACTGAGTCAAATTCAAGACTAGTAACTTGGACTTGCGGTGAGCATGTGGGAAGTTATGATGCCTAATCACTATGCTGTACACCTAAAACTAATATGTCGACTGTAATTGAAAAAACAGCTCATATGATAAATATCTGTTCCAATTCAATATAGCCAAATAAGGAAAGCTCTAAAAGTAAAAAGAATGACATGATGCTGTTCACGGAGAAGATAAAACATTCCAGTTTTCACAATTCTGGAATGATTTGAGAAGTCATTTTATTTCTTGCAAATCAAAACACTGAGATATTACCTCACACCTGTCAGCTATAATCAAATGGCTATAATAAAAAAAATCAACAAGCAGCAAATGCTGGCGAGGATGTGGAGACAAGGGAACCCTGTGCACTGTTGGGGGGCTTGCAAATCAGTGCAGCCATTATGGAAAACAATGTAGAGGTCCCTCAGAAAATTAAAAATGGAACTACTGTATGACCTAGCTATTCCACTTCTGGGTACTTATCTGAAGAAATCCAAAACACTAATTTGAAAAGATCTATGCACCCCTATGTTCATTGCAGCGTGGTTTACAATAGCCAAGATATGAAAGCAATGTAGGTGTCCATCAATAGACAAATGAATAAAGAAGACATGGTACATATCTACAATGGACTATTACTCAGCCATAAAAAAAACAAAACAAAACAAAAAAAAACCTTGCCATTTGCGACAACATGAATGAACCAACCAGAGGGTTATCATGCTAAATGAAATAAGTCAGACAGAGAAAGACAAATACTATATAATTTCAATTACATGTGAAACCTAAAAAAAGTAAAAAGAAACCAAAATAAATCAACAAACAAGACAGGAACAAACTCATAAGTACAGACAACAAACTGATGGTTGCCAGAACAGGGGTTGGAATGACAGGTGAAAAAAGGTCAAAGAGATTAAGAAGTACAAATTGCCAGTTACATAAACAGTCAAGGGGATGTAAAGTACGGCACAGAGAATTCAGTCAGTAATATTATAATAACTATGTATGGTGTCCGATGGGGATTAGACAAATTGAGATGATCACTTTGTAAGTTATAGAAATGACTCATCACTACGTTATACACTTGAAACAAATATAATACTCCATGTCAACTGTAACTGGAAAATGAACTTAAAAATATATTTCGATAAGATGTTTAACGTTGTACCTGATAGATAGGAAATAATAAATGTTAGATCTTATTTTAAAAAGTCATTGTATTTCCTCCCCTCTTACCACTTATTATTTAAAATTACCTGGCTTTTAAAAAACTTTTTAAATTATTCGATTAAATCATAGGCATGAAGTAAAGTTATAAACAGCAGAAAGAAGCTGAAAAGGGGCGAGTATACATAGCAACAACATTTCACAATGCTCTCTCATTTGTAATGTCTATTGATCATCATGATATTCTTCTTTTATGGTAAGTATAATAGGTCCAGTATATTTAAAGCTAAATAACGACAGTAGAATACATGGGGCTCAACTTTCAGGATTTATAAAAGGCCAAACATAAGGATAAGCACAGTGTATTTACAAGCATCACCCATCCTCAGCATTGTGTGGCTCGAGACATGGGTCCTGGTAGAATTCTCCAGTCTTAGTCCCTTCGGCAATATTGATTAAATTCCTTCAGTCTCTATTTCTCACATAAAGAACAGAAATGCTGAAGAAATTTCATGCCTATCGGTAACATTTATAGGAAGAAAAGTGAAAGAGTGTACTGGTCATTATCGATTCATTGCTCTGCATCTTTGGTGAGAACCAGACTTTTTGGATCAATTATCGTGTGGCACCATCGGCCAGTCACAATGAGGTTGGACGTCTTGGCATGTTTCAACTGGTGTCATTTACGTGCCATATCGAGTGCAGGAAAAAATGCGGTGAAATCATAGTCAGTTATAGTTCATTCTCATTTCACTATTTTCAGAAAGAAGAATTAGGAGCACAGATACACTAATTAGAAAATGATAGAATTACAAATGACTAATGATTAAATAGACTTTCTTTACATGGATAATGAAGGTTAATGAGGTTACAGAATCCGGCCAAATTTATACCAGCGGTTCACATTAACAAAATTATAACCTTATGTCTTAACTCTCTGTTTAGTAAAATAAGTTTTCCATTACTTCTTTAAACTCTGCACAAAACGTATAGTAATAATAATAAAGAGAATATTTTCCTTCATATAATATCTTGAGTTTGCGTTTGATCCATCATGAAGGTTTGGTATCCCTTATATTTCACAAATAGTATTGAAGATATTAAGAAATTCAATACTTTAAATATTACATACTATTTCTGACTACTTAATTTCAAAATTAGCTATGCTTTGGTAACTTTTATACCGCTTTCTTTATATTTGAAGAATTTTGAAAACACTTTTATTATTTAATTTTAGGAACTCCACTTGCATTTTTCTGTTTGTAAGATGCTTGACACAGTTAGCCTTATCTTCAATTATTCTGCATAAACATTTACACATTTTTTCCACAAAAGAAATGGAGATTCAAATCAAATATTTATTCTTAAAAACAAAAGCTGGCATTCTGCTCTTACCAATTAGAACAAGTGCAGAGTTGCTCTGTTGCCTGAGAACTGAATTTGATGGGTTAATTATGCTTTGGATTTTTGAAAATATGTTAATTCATACTCACAGGAACCTCTTTCCTGAAAATTATGCTGATGTTCATCTCTTAGACATCATCATAGTGCTGTATGGCTAGGTTGTAAATAATTTGAAAGCATTATCTAAAATAATAAATACTGTGATGCCTGGTTAATTGATCCTTTGAAAGAAATTCCTAATATGTAAAATTCACATGCATCATCTTAATTGGACAGTATTGTGAAAGGAGTAGCCTGGTTTGTAAAATATATATATTACGTTACAAGGGTTAAATCTATTGAACCTCCTTACTATAACAATCTCTTTCAGATTCTCTCAACAAGCACCTATGAAACAGGTGATTTTTCTTCTAAACTATAGTTTATAAAATTACTGAACTCCAGTCAGACATCACGTCTGCTCCATACTGAGCAATGAGTCTAATCGTTCAAGAAGTGATCAACATCCAATTCAACAGCCTACTTTCTTAAAGAGTATTTTTTTTACTTATTTTCTTTCTTTTCTTTTCTTTTTATTGACCCTAAAGTAATACAAGAAGAGCAAACTAAATAAAAACCCACAACAATAAAAATCAAATAAATATGGTAAATGAGAGTTACAGATATTATGAATTAAAGGAGTAGTAAGCTCACAATAACAATGTAGTATTTCTTTAAATAATTCATTTATTTGTTGTTTTTATACTTTTTCTTTCATTAAACTATTTACATTTTGAGGAATATGAAAACCTTTTTATTTTCCATACTTGTCTTTCACAAGCCTCCTAGAAGAACATGTTTTGTTTCAGTTTAGTTGCTACTACTAGATTTTTTAAATGTCACATTTTGTGATATTTTATGTGTCTTTTTGACCAACTACACATCACGGTTTTAGTTTGTTCTAATATTTGACAACAGATCAATTTTTATTTGTCAAAGAACCGAAGCCATCCCTTTATATGTGAAAATCTTCACAGGCAGATAAACCATTATTTCACATTTATGTGTAACTTTGATATCTGTTTAAGGAACACGTTCGTTTCATAAAAATGGCTATTCAGAATTGCTACAGAGGTAATGAGTCATGGAATCACGAGACAAGGAATTTCAGAAAAAAGTAAGGTGGTCAAGGTACTACAACTCAGCGATTCTTAACGCATTTTGAAAAACAGCCTCCTTTGAGAATCTGGTTAAAAACTATGTCCCCTCTCCCAGAAAACAGCACAGGCTCACACGGTTCTGTACTCAGTTCTAATACATCTGAAGCATACATCTGAAGTCTATTCATGGCTCCCAGGTTGCAGAATTCGGAGCTATTGTTCAAGCTCCTCATTTTATAGACAAAAGAACATCTGTCTTCACAGATTAAATGACTTCCCAAGGTTAGACAGCAAGTTACAGCTGGGACACAAAACCGGTTTCCTGGAACCAGCACTTTTTCTATTATGCCAAATATTATAATGAGAGTCAACTAGGGAGGATTCGCAATAACTAAGCCCATTATACAACTGTAGATTGTATTCCATATAATAAGGGACACCCTATTTCATCATCACAAGTTTCATTACAAGTGATAATTGTGTCGTTATCCCAACTCCTCGGTGAGGCTGAACAGCCCCGAATATAAAGCAGATGCTCTGTAAATGTCTCTTGAGGATTAAGTGAATGGACCTGCTTTGAAAATTGGAAAAGAGCTGCTGGAAAACTGGCACAAGTGTACCCTAAAGGATGCTGGATTCCCTGAGAAAAGCGTGTTTCAAGGTTAAATCACATCGCAAAGTATTAAATAGGTATCGAGATGTTAGCAGATAGTTAAGAAATGCATTCCTTCCATCGGCTTAATTTTTCTTTTTTGATATACAGATCCACAGAATCGGTAAGGACTATGGAGTAATATCATCCGAATTCATGCCACACAATCTCCGAGAAACCCTCTAGCATTTGAACAACTTCAGCAATGCAGAGGCCACGTCACAGAGGGGCAGCTTCCCCCTGGTGAGTGATTTTGGTTAGAAAGTCTATCCTCATATTGAACAAACATCATCCCTACCGTAAACACAACCGACTTGTCTAAATTCTTCCACTTGGATCGATACCCATAAAAATCACTCAATCGGTTTCCCTCTCCCTCTCTTTCCCTCTTTGAAAGAGCCAGAGTACTTACTTCGCCTTCTGTGAACATATTCACCCGAGGAGTCCTTGCTTTCTTACTTTTGTCTGTTCTGTTCCCCAAATTCAATTCCCTTTCTCCTCGCCTTTTTTATTTTCCCTTCCTGTTTCTCTCTCCCTGTTCCCCGCTCTTCTCATAGACTCTCTGCCCCCTCCCTTAGGGACCCCCCTTCATTCTTTTGCTATATTAAAAATAAAAGGGGGGGGGCTAGTGGTCCTTAGTGAAGTTTTACCAAATTACTCTTACCAATTCTGCTGTTGAAATTTTAACTTCCAGAGCTGGGATTCTAAAATAAACTGAATTCCTCCAGAAGAAGGTCTCGAACAAATGCGTAAGTGCTAACGGAAATGGGGGACGGGGAGAGCAGGAATGATCCTGGGTTGCACCGGCGTGAGAGAGGGCAATGAGGCACAGGAGAGAAGGAAGCCAGTCAAGTATGTTTTCTTGAGCAGATGACTGCTGTGGGCATCGGGGGAACTTTGGTACCCAATCCCACTGAACAACCCTGGGAGACAGGACAGACTATCTCAGTGTTATCCCAACCAAGGAACGAAGGAACAGGAGATCTACCCACTGACACTGTCAGTCAGCGATCAGGGCTGCACCCCGGTGACATGAACTCCTGACACTCGGTTTGCATTTTGTTGAGCCAGATCCCTTGGCCAGAAGTTTCTTTGGAAAGAGTCTCAGGTGCTTCCCGTTGGAATATACAGGGATGGTATGTGGTGATGAGACATGAACAAATCTGCAACAAATGATTTCCTTGCACCGTTCGATATCTGAGTAGGACTTTTAACTTCGGCACAAAGTAGACTTTAATATCTTGTTTTCATATTTACTGTTTCATTTCGAGAAATCCCCTAGCCTCTCCCGCTGGCTCCAATTTGTATGTGCAATAGTGAATCTAGTAATTTGTAAGAAGGTCCACAGGGCCATATGCCTATTCAGGGGCATAACTGGTAAAACTCAGAAGTGAAATTTCTAGTTTGATCCTGGCCTGGAAGCAATGTGCAAAGAATGTGGGCTTTGCAGTTGTGGGATCTAATTTTTTAGCTTAACTTCAGTTAATGATGGTAGAATTCTGTTCCATTTACTTCATTTCTTTTCGGCCTCAGTGTACTCATCTTTTAGGAGATATTAATAGTACATTCTTGTGAACAAGTAAGGGAGGCACAAAACGCAATTTTCTTACTTAGTAAGTGCTCAGTTCTCATTGGTTAGTTGAATCAGCGCCCCCCACGCCTCATGCCAAATCACCTAGATTAGGATTTTACAACATATAGAATTAAAATGGTAACATTTCCCTGTCTTTTTTCTCATAAAAATGCCTACTGTTGTTTTATTATATATGTTTTTATAATCTGTGAAATATGGATGTAGGCAGCTAGCTTTGTTGGATGTGTAGAGTGGTGGATAGAAAAGTTTTTTTAAATCATCTTTTTTTTTTTATTTGTATGATAATGGTTCACTGGTTTCTGTAAAGCTACCCTACTGAACCTCATTTTTGGGTGATGCACTAGTGATCCCCCAAGTGTGTGGTATTTCATGACTTCAGCATTGTTGCTGTGAATTGCGACTGAGCCTCGTTTTCTCCTCCACGATGACCACACGGTATTACAGGCCGTATCGACCTGATTGTCTTTTTCATACACTTGCAAGGAACAGGTTATGAGCACAACACAAACAGGTCCACATCTTAGCAGCTTCCCTGCAGGCTTTGCCTTCAGTCGGGTGGTTCCAGTACCGCATGGTAAATCCCCAGGACACAGGACCGTGGTCCTTTTTCCCATCACCATGTCAGCTTTCCACACCCAAGCAACAAATGATGTCCCCTGGATTCTCTTTTTTCTCGATATTTCTGGCTTTGCTGATTCTCTTTAGGCCTACCAGGTGGAATTTTTTTTTTTTTTTTTTTTTAGTAAAGTTCCTAATCAATTTTGTCTGTAATCTTAGAAAATCAGTAAAATTCATAATTTGCTAACATTTATATACATTTCCATAAGTTCTTAGGAAGTGCATAAACATGCCTTCTGTAAAATAAAGTCTCTCTATGAACTACAGTCCATCACTTAATCAGTTATTAGTCAATTTACCTTTTTTTTTAACCTCATGACCATTTAAAATATATTTCTAAAAGGAACTCTAAGTAATCGTCAGGAAGTAGAAAGTTAATTATAATAACGGAAATTATGTTAATATATTGCTTTAAAATTAAATGAGATTTACAAGACGACGTAATAAAAGTTTTAAATGTATTTAAATATATCGAAGGAAGATGAGGAAGGACTAAATCTATTTAGGGAATGCTTTCCAAAAGCAGACACCTGATGATAAGAAAAAAAAATAAATTATTTCTTTCTTTCTTTATTGCCAGTGACTTTAGAGAGATATCCACTTCCTGCTTGTTTCTTGGAATATACAGTTTAGAGACCTAAAAATAATTCAATAGAAAAACATAAAAGGTAAACTGAAAGAAGCCATAGAAATCATCTAATCTATATTCTTTATTTTGGAATTGGTCCCATGGTCTGATATGGTAGTCACAGCCAGTGGTTTGCTATTGAGCGGTAGAAATGGAGCTAGTTCAAACCGAGATGTGTTGCAAGTGTAAAATAAACCCTAAAATGGGAAGAATTACTTAAGAAGTCAACTACCCCCTTGATAATTTTTATATTGATAACATGTTCACATAATATTTTAGATACACTAGATTAAGTAATATGCATTCATAAAATTAATCTCATCTTTTTTAAAACTAATTTTTAAATGCAGCTACTAGAATATTTAAAACCACACATGTGACTTGCCTTGTAATTTCTAGCGGACGATTAGATTTCACTGTTGTCAAAAGTTACAACATAAGCCAAGAGCACAAACTAAGTATGGACACATCAGGGAGACCCGATGACAATTTTCTTCAAGTTTTGAAATAATTAAAGCAGGAAAATGAAAAAAGATTGACCAAAATAAAAACCATTCTTATGGAATGTCTGTCAGAAGCCTTTTGTGTCAGAGTCTTTGTGTGGCCACCACAATGGTGTGTGTTCATAAAAATCTTCCAGGGTGACGGTAGAAACTGTGGGCAGGTGAGTCTCCTCGAAATAGTGAAGACTTTGATACCTGGTGGATGCAACCAGGATAATGTATCTGCAACAGTCTGACACTTCTCATAGAGCTGTTTGAAAAAAATAAGTATTACATAGAGAAAAAAATATACTGAAGCCAATTGGCCTGCCTCCAAGTCTCTTAATAAATTATCATATTAAGTCTCCTTGGTAGTGAATGAAAAAGAAAAAAAAATACACACACACACACACACACATTAGTTTATGTGTAGGAGCAAAACAGTTTGCAGAAAAAAATAAAAGACAGATGCCTAGGTATGTACATGGAAGAAAAATTGTGCCCAGACAAAAGTGATGAGTGCTAATCTCATTTAACATTTAGCAACATTTAGGATTTTTGGAAATGAACTGACAAAAAAAACCTATTAATGTTATATAAGAATAAATTCATCCATAAGATTAGGAAAGGCTAAAGTCATGGATAAAAACTTGAGTATTTTTCTCTGTGTAAGGGGAGGGGAATGAATGGGATGGGAATGACATGCGATTTTTAAGAATCAGTTAAATCAGTTAAGAAACACATAATGCTTTTTAGAAGATAAAAAAAAATCTTAAAAATATTTTTAAAGCTTCTTATCACCATGTCTCTTACAGTTCTGACTCTTCTGCTCATTGTCTTAAAAAATAATTAAGACCTGGCAAAAAAAATGGAATCCCTTATTAACTCTGAGAATGCTTCTTCCTTTTGTTCTTTTATGATCTTACACCATAGACAGCAACTATTTTTAATACTTTTTTTTAAACAAAAAAATAAGTTGAACATTTCTCTTTCCTTTTCTCTGTTTTTTAGGTTTCTCGAAATGTTATTTATCTAAAATAAGGGAATATCTGAAATAATCTCCCTTTCATTTCTTATTGTCTTTCTGATATGAAAACTAATTTTTCTGTTAACATGTACACCAAGAGAGAAGGTCCATGTTAGCGTCTGAGAGAGTATATAATTTTACAACATTAACAATATAAATCACATATTTAATAGCAATAACTACTTTTATTAAAAATAATTATCCTACTAGAGACTACTCTAGGCTTTTTTTTTTTTTAATTCTAGGCCTAATTTAATCTTTACAACACTATGAATCTTCTTTATTGTCAATTTAAAGATGTATCAACTAAATATTAGAGAGATTATATACATAGCCTGAAACAGACTGCAAACAAAGTATTTCAAAATAAGGCCTCTGGGATCTGTAAGAAGGATAGATACTCAGGAGACAGGTCCAGTGAACGAACTCACTTATTAAGGAGGTGGTCCATCCATTTATGACATTTGTATTTGAAGCTATTTCTGTGTTGAGCTCAAAATAAAGCTTGGGGCTGTTTGATATGACAATAAAAACTGCTTATTTTTGTTCCGTAAAGTGTTAAATATACATTTGTTCCCCTCGTTCATGTATGAATAACAATAGTCTTTCCCATGCATGTATGTAGGAGCCAGGAACAGGGAAGGTTGAATAAATAAATCCTCCTCGTGTCGAAAAGTCTTAAAGGTGATTTTGCAAAAAAGCCTTTCCATTTGGCCTGAGGACAGTGCAGGTGTGTCCAGAGGTGCCAGGCAAGGCTCCTCCGCCTGAGGAGCATGTCTTCCCTTGCACATAGTTATCTCTGTAACTGTTTTAACAACAGTTCTTCTCAGAGAAGGGAGATACAGAATACAAAAGAGAAACTTTTACTGTTGCTTTAAAGAGTCTACCTTAAACATATATAAGAAATGTCCAATAGAAAGATCTTAAAATCATAGAACCCACACAATTCCTAATTCAGTATCTATGCATCTGCTTTCTTTCTCCTCAGATATTTCTAATACCAGGCCTCACTTATTTTTACTTATGAAGCAGCAGCAAATTTTAAGAATTTTTTTTTTCTCCACAGCATTTCAATAAAGTATTTTTTTCAACTTATACCCTAGTGGTTTATTAACTTTTAAAGAAAAATACAAAAATAGCTTTACCTATAGAGTCACAATATCGTTTTAACGCTCCTTAAAATCATTAAAAGTTTTATTGTCAATTCTGCTTCCAATTTTGATGCCCTCTTGGCTTGTTTTACATTCCTGATTCAGATCCCAGAGGTGGGGACTTTCACATTTGCATTAATCTGCTTTCTTCTTAAACACATAAGAGACCGATTAAATTAATGTGCGAACAGCACATGGATAGCCCAGGGCTCAGGGCAAGAGCATAACTACACCAGGGATAGAATATTTGCATAACATATTCTAACTCAAAATAGGTTTACATGCTAATATGGTAATAGATGACTATCGCCATTTCTAAATCTAGAAGAACTATCTGACTTCACAAGTTCAGAGACCAGACTATACGTTGAAAACAACTAAAACATTTTACGGTTTAGATTGGCACAGACATAAGTCAAGATTATTTTGGAAGGAGAAACTAATTAAAGGGAAAATACAATCATGTCTCAAAAATGAGATTTGAAGTATTACGTATATTTTAATAATAAAAGTATGTTACAACCAAATTAATCACTTTTACCAATGCTGAATGTACGCACTGGGGTCGTTTGCCCTTTATTTTGAAATTGATAATATCTCCCTAGAGTAAGTCAGAACCTTTCAATTCTTGCTGTACTTTTACCATTATCTAACCTCATTTCAAACTTGCACCCACAGACACGCACAAGACAGAGCCAGTATTCATATTTGAACACCCATATAAGTTCTCTGTGTCTCTCACAATTGCACCGTTTTTCTGCTATGGCAAGTCTTCTAATATTGCTCTACAAGGGTTCCAGGCCTTTCCAACCTCTTGCTTTCCTTATACTACGTACATCTTTCCCCCTGTGCCCTGCCTGCTGGTAGGAGACAATGATTCTGAAAATAAGCCATACAAACGTGTGAATGGAATGTTTGTTAATTAAACAAGTACCATCTGAAGACAATATATTTTTCATTGATTCTCAATTTTTCTCAATATTGGCAGTGTAGAGGACCCATCTGAAGATCGTCCTTTAGTTGGCAAAGAACAACAGTTTTCACATAAAAATTACCTGGAGCCTTGTTCAACCACAGGTTGCCAGACCCCATCTGAGTATCTGATTTACCTGGTCAGAGGCGGGGCCCATCTATCCACATCTTAACACATGCACAGTCGATGCTGCTGGTCCAGAGAGCACTCTCTGAGAACCACGGGTCTGAAGTTAGACTTAAGAGATCTTCAGCTGATTCTTATAGTATCTAGTATTATGATAAACTTCTCTGATCAAATACAGGAAGTCCTGTAGTGCGCATTTCAGAATTAAGCTATGCTAAACTTTTGTTTGTTTGTTTGTTTAGTATAGAAACTTTGTTTTACTCAAAACACAGCACATATTACATGCTCTACTTAGACAGGGATAATTCTGTTTACCTGTACTTATTTCTTAACAAATTACGATTTTCTACTTCTGGACGAACTCCCATATCATGACCAAAAATCTCTAATCTATATTATCCATGTCTTTTTAGATATGTGATAAAAATTTATGTACTAGAGTTTTCTTCAAAGACTCCAAATGTTTTAAATTTATCACAAAAATGTCAGCCAACAGATTGGAGTTTAAATTTTCAAATATAGATATTCTGAATATAGAATCTCAATATATACTGTCGAATATTATGACATTGTAATATCAGAGTAATGTATCAAGAATCCTGTTTTCAGAATGACTTTTGCATGTGACAACAATTGTGAAGTCCCATTTCTGAGTGAGGTACAAAACCCCACAACCCTAAAATTTTAGTGAATAACTATTTCTCCAGCCATGGGGTGGGAACGAGTACAGAAAGTGAATTTACCTTACCACAGAGAAGACAAAATAATACCAGCTGATCGACAGAATAAAATGCATTCGAGTTTAGCACTAGACAGTTTTTGATGAAGCTCTCTACAAAGCAATGAAAAGCTACTTGATCAACATGATGAAACTCGAGTCACATGAGGTCAGGAAAAGTAAATGAGACTTTTGAGACCCAGAAATAAAACTGACAGTGCCATAATGTTTGATGGTTACCAAGAGTGGATGGTCTTGGGAAAGAAGTGGTATTTATTTATTACAACCAGATTTATGCCTTTTCCCCCTAACCCAGAAACTTAATTTTAATTTAAAAATAACTCTCACCCAAAATAATTTAAATTATTTACGCAAAAACCAGGATGCAATCTGATCATTTTAGGAGAATATTTAAAAATATATCTATTATACAGTGCTGAGACTATGAAAATTTAAAATCTAAATATCACACATAGAAAAAAATGGGAGAATATTGAAAAAAGAAAGAATAGGTAGAAATGGAACACATTTAAATCAAATAGAAGGAATCTAGAATTTATACTAAAAGTCTTTAAAAATAGCTCATTGTTTAGAGGGAGTGCTTGGAGGACGAATGAAAATAAGTAGTGAAAATCTTAATAGCACAAAAAGACAATTTTTTTAAATATTTATATCAAATATTTTGAATAGTATATTCTGTAAGAGAGAGATAAGAGAAGTATATTTTTTCATTGTGTACTCAATTTAAATCATACAAAGAAATGTGCTTCACTGAAGCATGTAATCTGTACTGCCATTATTAACTCAATGAAAGATTTTGGTTTCTCTTGACCAGCTTAATCACATATATTTTCATTCTAGAGAACAGAATTAAACTTGTTTATTCACAGTTAATTCAAATAAACTTGTATTACTAAGTGCATTCATTCAACAAATATTGCATAAACATTATATACTGTATTAGATCTATCTTCCACAAAGAAACGTATAAGCATCTGCCTTGGCCTTAAAGAGTTTTAAACCTAAGAAAGAGAACAATATATTCGTACAAATACCGTCCACAAAACTATATACGAAGCGATTCTGAGTGAAAAATAATTTATGATGGGGATGATTTTTTTAGCTTAACATGAGAAGACGGAGAACATAAAATATAGCTCAAAATATAAATAAATCTGGCTGATATCACAAAGGATTTTGATGTTCTTTAAATGTTTCTGCATTCTCTATTTTTTAAATGAATGTGTCATTTTTTATAAAATGAAGAAAACAATAAACATTATGAAAGCAAACAAAGGAACTGAAGGCAAGGCGAAGTGTAAAAGAAAAATTAACAGAACTTGTTAATTTATAAGATTTTGGGAAGTAGAGAAGGCAAAGTTCTTTGTTCAGACAAGAAAATTGTGACAAAAATAACTGTCAGGGGTGACCGAAGGAGGAGGTTGATGCGTCTAGCATTGGGTCTGCTGAGCTGGGTAATGCCAGCGAAGGGTCCATCAACGTAGGGTGACAGCACCACTAAGAACAGGGAATAGGTGAGGCTGGGGAGGCAAGCACAGGTGCGATCGCTGGATTCATATCTGATTGAGATGAATCCAGAAATATTTTGAAGACTGAACCTTGGGCAACACTTCCACGGATGATTAAAATCTGCCCTAAAATACTTTTGAAATTAACTCAAAACCTGACAGACTCTCAATGTTTCTAAACATTTTTTTTTTTTGCCCGTAGGACTGACTGACCAAGTACTACTAATCGTAGAAACCTTCTGAGTTAGAAGGAAATTTAATTTTGTCTCCTCTTTTCTTAAAGCAAAGAACACACATAGTACTGTGTATTTATTTATCTGTCACATCCGCATAATAGTAAAATGACACACCTGACCTGAGCGCAGGCATGCACTGCTTTGCTCTCTAGTTTGGAGCTGCACGAAGGAGCAGACAGGGCTGTGAGCATGATCTCATTTAATTTCTGCCCTGTCGACCTCCATGGAAGTGATGTCAGCTCTGGCATCATGGACGCCCAGCGACTGCTTGCTCACTCACAGAGAGTGAGTGAGTGTCAGCTGCTGGGAAATGGTGGGAGTGGGGTCTGTCTCCACACAGGAGACACTCTGCCTTAACACGACAATTTCAGGTACCCAGTCTCAGGTACCCACTGGTTTTGTTTCATAATTCCTAAAGCTAAATAAGTGAGTGTTGCTAAATGAAAAGATTGTATTTCTGCTTGCTGAATCAAACATTTGAGGTTAAAGAAATAGAATCGGTTCTATTTAATAATCACACGACAGGGGCAAAACATAAAAGCGAATGCTGTATCTACCTATCTATCTCCCTATCATCTCTCCCTTCCTTCCTTCCTCCCTCTCTCTCTCCTGAGATACCTAGATTTCTAGAACAATTGATTGATAGCTAAATCTAGGTTTAATCAACTGAATAAACAAAATATGGTAATATGGCTCATCTTTTTCAATCTTCTGAATAACAAACAAGAATATTCCAATGTGTTTCTTCATAGAAGTTGATATTGTGCAATTAGAAAGAGTCTCTCTTGACTGTTATCAAACCTTATCTTTATGTCACCTAATTCTCACTGAACAGTGAAGTTCTAAGAATTCAAAAACAATCTACATAAAAATTCCTTGGCATATTTTGCAGATTTCCATTTAGAAATTATATATATTATATAGTTTCACTGAATGCTATATTCATGACATTCAGGGTCAAATAACTATTTTCTCACTTTCCACAAAATTATGTAACTTTTTCCCACCTATAATAATAAAGCCTACATAAAATACAAACTTGGAGAGAAAGAAGATTTAAAGTGTGACTCATTCTGATTATTCTAATTATCCCACTCTTTTATATTCATAGGCAGAATACTACTAATAATGTAAATAATAATTATACCAAAATAGTAAATGGGTAGACGTCAACAATGCATTTAGGATTTTAGCCAAATTACGACTGCAATCGGTTCTGCTATAAATGCCAGTGTTCTAAGTAAATCAGAGGCTTATATCCAAATCGATGCTAGAGAATAAAAAGAGCTGACATCCCTGTTCTAATATTTCACTTTTCTCACATGAACGGAAGTTCTATAAATTTGAGACTCTTGGAAGAAGACAGCTTGGAAGAAGACTTTTTTCAACAGCATCCTTGACCGATAGTCACTGCCCGATGTCTGATCGCCAGCAGTAAGGACCAATTATATCAGTTATTTCACTATTTCAGTTACTTAATAACTGCACTCTACAGAATTGAAACTGTTACATCTACCACACTTTCTTCTAAGTTCTTTTTTGGGATTCAGATCATAATAACAAAATAATATTTAAGCATAATTATCATCATGTATCTATGGTATCACGACCTTCAAAATATTTATGAGAGCTTAAAATATCTCTTAGTTCTTCTTGGCTCCACATTGAACATTCATAGTTTATTTTTGCTATAACTTGGCCCCAGGACCCTGTGCCATCTTAATCCAATTTTTTTCGATATAACATATTAAAAACATTGGTACGGTTCAGGTACCAGGATTCCACCACAAGGTGACTTAAAATTTGGCCTTTGTAGAGCAAGTTACTCTCTGAGTCCATTTCCTCACTGGTAAAAAGGAAATTAATAATAATAATAATAATAATAATAATAATAATAATAATAATAATAAAAATATCAGCCACCTGATAGTATTAGGTGATGAAATAAATATAATCAAACACTCGGCACAGTCCAACCCATACAGAAAGATGAATACAAATATAAAAATAAGACAAGGTCCCTGCCTCTATGAAGCTTTCATGTTAGAACAGAGATAAAACAATCACAAGTAATAATGTAAAGTGGGATTATGTATTGGAGGAAAGGTATCACAGCATTTTTTAAAATGTATATATTCTTTTAAATTAGATTTACTTGTATATTCTGCAGTGCAGAGCCTTATGCTTGCAAAGATATATTTCTTAAGATTTAATTTATAGAATCTGAATATATTTTCTCACACTTTTAATGCATTTAGAAATTAAAGACAATGGCAAGATTACGTTGTCCCTTGGGAAAGACCAAGGAGATAGGGTATGGGATTCTAAGAGACTCCCAGGGTGGAATCACCCTGGTGAATTTTAACAGATTTTATATCCTCCAAAATACTGTACAATCTTTGATATTTCAAACTTGGAAATTTTCATGGTACATTCTCCCTTTTTTTGGAACACATTGAATATGACTCCTGCCAGAACTGATTTTTAATAGATCTCCATATAACATGTCTCCACCTCCTGAAATATATCATTCTGTGCATTTCCTAAATGGCAGAATTTCAATTTCAGTGGAGAGGAAAATACAGTTATGTAATATTTAACATCGATCGGTGGCAAAAAAAAAAAAAAATTGAAATGGTGACATTGAAATACAAAAAAAAAAAGATTCCTATAATTAATCTCTGTTTAAATATCAAATAAACTTAATTTTTTGAAAGGGAAATTGAAGACAAGTAAAGGTCACTGAAAAATAGAAGCGGCATCTCGCATACGTCGCCTCATCCCCCCTGGCGCCAGGGTTGTCTTGCTTTGTGTGTATGGTGACCTCTTGGGGACATTTGGTGCTGTTGATCAGTGACCCGTTCTGTAAACCACCTCCTCCCTGGAGGTCTCTGCGCTCCAGTCGGGGGCCTCGTTCCTCTCCCCTCTTTCTCTAACATCTTTTCAGTGGATACAGCCAAAAGTTCATTTTTTTAATTGGATCTTGGCTCTTTGCCCTCTATAACCACATATAATCTTAGACTCCTCTGTAAAAATGAATGATCCACATTTTCTGAGTCCGAAACACAATTTCCATGAGTGCATCTGACATCTCAAGTCTTTAGCCCTTCAAACTTAAAATTTCCTCCCAACTTGAAGCAGTTTTGAATACACTCTCTCCATTGTACCCCAGATAAAACATTTGCCTTCACTTACAAGTTTTGATGATTTTTGCTTTGAGCAATCTGCATATTCATCTTCACTCTATTTTTTAAAATTATAGTCACGACTCTAGTTGCTACCACTTTAGTTCATTTAAACCTCTGATCTTGAAATTCAGTTGGAGACACATGGAACCAAACTAATTTTTTCTACTTTGTGGCATTCACACCATTTCCTATATACATGAATCTTCCATACACATTGAGGTATATTTCTATTCTGGTACCACACTGTTTTCTTTACTGAGACTTTATCATATGTTCTTATAGCTTATAGTCCTGGGCCTCCTTCATTGCTTCTCTTTAACAGAATTCCCCTGACTACTTTTCTATATAAATTCTAAAATAAGTATCTCCAGTTAAAGAACAGTACTGATTTATTTCTATTTCAGATTACCCTAAATATGGATTAATAAAGGAAGAATTGGCAAACTTTCAAAAAAGAACCGTACCCACATCCTGAACTGAACTTGGCATAAAATGCGGATTCCTGTCATTCTCGACCTAGGCTTAAGACAAATAATACAATAGTTGTTTTGTATTTTTCTTAACTCAATCTGCTTCTCAAAGGGGAGTATTGGCTAAATCTGGGAGAAAGGCATAGAAAAAGAAACATTCGGAAATGCGTTTATATCTTAAAGAATGTTAAAAGATTTTTTTTTTTTTTTGCTAACTTTTAGTTTCTTAGAGAGTTTAATCATGCTAATACAACATCCCAAGAAGGTGTTTAGTATTCAGACCGTTCTGCATGTGAAACCCTAGAAAACCATTTAGGCCTGGCAGAATTAGTATGTCTGATAATAGTTTGTAAAAAGACAGCCTAGTGCAACACAGTGCACTAAAGATCAATGCAACGTTCATTGACCAGCAACCACATGTCAGGTACCAAGCTAGGTTTTGGAAATGCAGAAATTAATATGGAAATAACCCCCATGTGTTTTCTTGGGGCTCACAGTATGTGGTAAAGATACACAGATATATGTGTGTTTGTGTGTGTGTATTACATGTGTGTGTGTGTGTGTGTGTATATAAATATATGTGTGTGTGTGTATATATACACATATATATACATACATATTATAAAGAAATTACAGTACAATGTAGCAATGTAACAACAGAAGTATAAGAAAGGCAAAAAATACATTCATATACACAGAGACTCAGATGTACACACATTTTTATGCATGTATATGTACATATGTGTCTGTGTATATACATGAAGTATGAGTATAAACAAGATACTATAAGCTAGTATTTTAGGACTGGTAACTCTCAACACTTCCATCTTTTAAAATTTTGAATGCATGTGCAAAAAATGAAAAAAATAACTTGGAAATAAAATTAGTGCTTTGTGAAGTTAATCAGTTATATAAATATCTTCTAATTTGAGTACTAATGGGAACAAGGAATAAACTAAATATATATTTCAAAAGGCAATACAATTTAACGTCAAAATGCAAATCACGTATCTGTAGTATGTGGGTTCTAACACAAAGAAAATCTCCACATTTCTGTTATTGAACATGGCCAGGTACTCAAGAGTGCCCTGGAATTAGAAGTATTTCCTTCCATCTGAAATACGACTATATGGAGTCTTGTTAAATGAATAGCTAACAGTCACCTGGTCATTTAAATAACTCTCTAATGGGAAATGCGTGGGAGAAATGAATGTGCCTAGCTCGCAGGCTTAGAAAGAGAAAATGCTCTTAAAGATAAATGTTAGGCCCCTTCAGTGTGTTTAAGGTCATTTTACTCCCCAGGGAAACATGTTTTTGAAAGCATAATGGAAATTAATGAGAAAATACAAATCTCTACAGGTCATAATTTTAGACACAGTTTTTCAGAACACTGTCAATA
Source organism: Pteropus medius (assembly GCF_902729225.1). Lineage (NCBI taxonomy): Eukaryota > Metazoa > Chordata > Mammalia > Chiroptera > Pteropodidae > Pteropus > Pteropus medius. The sequence continues at coordinate 3,891,710 of NW_024356333.1, forward strand.
GCGTAGAGAACAATAGCAGTAAATAATTACCGGCTTCATTCATTCATGACTTTATTTAGTGTCTGTCCATTATGCTCTAGGCATTTCTGTAAGCCTTAGTGGTTCGGCAGTAAGTGCAACTAGGTATCTATCTATATCAATCTAAATTGTGGGTGGGAGGCTCACACAGCAACCCACACTTTGAGAACAAGCCAGGTGTTGTGAGTTCTGCCTAAAACATTAAGACCACGGAAAAAGAAAACAGACCGGGGGGTAGCAAAATGGGGCGTTCACATTTATAGGTACGATATGATAGGGGAAATGGCCTGATTTGAGGGAACGTTTGAACAGAGATTGGAAAGAAGAGAGGGAAGAAGGTAGGTGGAGGCATTTCTAGACAGAAGAAAGAGCGAGTCTCAGGTAGAGCATGGCTCGCCAGAGGAAGAGTGGTAAACGATGAGACTGGAGAGAAAACTGGGGCGCCAGCCCATTTCACACCACTGGGGACCCCTGCAAGACCCGTGGCTTAATCTGAGTGAGACGCTCAATAATTTGAGTGTTTTGAGTGGAGGACAGACATAATATGACTTCATAGTGAAGGATCATCCTAGCTCACATATTAAGCATAGATTACTAGAGGGATGGAAGGGCAGAAGCAGATAGAACAGGTAGCAAGTCATTGCAATCATTCTGATGGGACATGATGGCCGTCCGGCCAGCGGTGGTCATGCAGGAGTGGGAATAAGTCATTAGATTCTGGTTATATCTGAAGGGAAAGATGACCAGATTTGCTGATGGGTCATACGTGACACGTTAGAGAAAGTCAGGCATCAAGAATGACTCCAATACCGTGACCAAAGCTAGAAGGTTGGAGCTGTCAATTATTGAGATGGGGGACTGACTTGGGAAAAGTTTTTTGAGAGAGGTGGACTGGAAGGATTTCCATTTCTGGCACGTTTCGTCAGAGCATTTTAATCATCACCATGGAGAGGACACAGTCTGTACTTGAAAGTGAGGAGTTCGACGGGAGAGTTCTGGGTAGACAGATAATATCAGAGCCAGGATCCTGAGTGGGATCCCGTACACAGTGACTGGATAAAGGAGAAGCCTGAGAGTGGAATTCTGGGGCATTCTGATATTTGGAGACGTGGAAGTTTCAACCAGCGAGCCAGTGAAGAGATGGATAAGGAAGGCAATTCCAGAAGCCAACTGAAAGTATTCCGATAAAAAGGATGGCAACTGTGTTCAATGTTGCCGACAGATTGATGCATAAGAAATGCGAATTGACTGCTGGATTTAGCAGTGCGAAAATCATTGGCAACCTTGACAAGATCTATTTCGATAGATTAATGGTAACAAAAGCTAAACTGGGGGTGTTCAAGAGGTAATTCAGGCACAGGAGGTATAGACACTGAACATAAATAATGCTCCAGGAGTTCTGCCGTGAAGGGGTACATAGGAATAGGCAGGAACTTGGGTAGCGTATCAGGTCAAGGAGAGTCTTTTTTTGGGGGAGGGGGTAGGAAAAATAAGAGTACGTTACCATGGCAACGGAAGTGCTAGAGTAGCAAGGCATAACTGAATAAACAGGAAAGAGAAGAGGCAATCGCGGCATGGACGTCTTGCGTGGATGAACGGGGAGGATGCCCAGGACTAAGGGTCCATCTCGAATTAGTGATCATGAAACACGAAGACGACTAAAAGCGTGTGTCTCTCTCCTGGCTTAGTAGCCTGCATAAAGGAACGGAGTAGGTAGGGACTGGATTTAATGTTCACTGAGGTTCACCCAGGTGAGTTCGAAAGGGAGAAGAGGGTTCACTCGCCTATGCCCAGCAGTACGGAACCGGAGGGAGAGCAAGCAATCATGACATCAGGAGGCTGTAGTGTCTTTCTGGGGAAACCCAGGAGTCAGAGCCCATAGACGAACAGAATGCTAAGACCAGAGGGGATTTTCTTGATGGCTAGGATTTTAGCAACTTTGTGAGTGAATATTTCATAGTTTAATTACTGCTATACTATTTATTATTTTATTCTACCAAGATTAATAATAACATGAATGCAAAATTAGCATAATGTTATATTTTCTCAATGAGACTAATCCATAATTAGATATACTTTCGAAACTTATTTATAACTCAAAAAGCAGTATTCCTAGGAATGCCCATATTTTCAAAGTCAAAAATAGTTGTATTTGTTTTTAAGTTGCAAAACAATATATTGCAATTATTTGTGAATCAGAACGTTAAGTATAGTCAAAGTGTAGAGAAGACAAAAGATTAATAGAACAGTGATGAGTATTATGTAAAACCACCAAAAAGGGCAAAAATCGAATGGTAAAGTATATGTAACAAAATAATGAAGATATATAATTGAGGCAACTGGTCTGCTAAATATATTCATTTTTAATGTCTGTTTGTTTCATGTCTAAAGCTAATGTTACTATCATTTTCTACGGATATGTAACCAGAGGCTACATGCACATGGATATTTAGCCTACACTCCTATTATAATAGAGAACACTAAATAATCCTTAAAATCTTATTCGAATCTCTGACTCTATGATTATGCTTTATTTCCAATGCCACGCCTTCTGTGAAATTCTATCAAGACTGCTTTTAGAGTTCCTTAATGAGAATACAGTACTTCTGTGCTGCAATAACATTTTTCCATCTCCCCCCAAAGGAACGTACTTTGTTTCATGGTTATTTTTAAAAGCGTCCTTGATGATTGCCTGAATTCATTCAACCCCAACATTTGACAGCTACTTGCCACCCTATTTACTAGGCAGTGGGGATGAGCCTAATCGTTGACTCTTTAGAACATGTTCATCATGTTGGGCACAGTGCCAAGGGCTTTCTTTGGATCATCTAATTGAAACATCACAATATCTTTATGAGATATGATGCCATTTTAATCAGCATTTTGCAAGCGAGGAAGCAGACATAAAGACACTAAGTTATTTGCCCCAGGTCACACAAGCAGATAAATAATGTTACTCATATTCAAATCCATGCCTCGCCCCGAACCCAGGTTCTAAACCATCACGTTACGGCAATGAACAAGACCATCATGGCTCACATTAGCCCTTCATCAATTTCTTTTATTTTTTTTTCTCTTTTATGTTTTTTTTTTTTTTCAGATTGCATATAGCCAAATTTTGTTTGAAAGAGCTCTTTTTGGGTCGTAACTGTAGCTGTGTTTATAAAAAGTGATGATGTTTATGGCTTAGCCTCATCATCTCAGAGCCTACACACTCATTTTAGTCAGGGCCCTTCTGATTGCTGATCAGTTGCTGTTTCCTCTCATTATTACACAGTCTGATGTGTAGCCAGGCACTGTGCTTCTGTGCGTCCTTGGAGCATTTCACCCCACTTTAGCTTGTCATAAAGCAGCTGGTTTCCTCTCATCAACCATCCGCTTTGTAAGCCCTGCAGAATTAAGATTCTACATGATACTGCTGTATTCTACTCACGATAATCTAAAATCTACATGGACATAGACTGAATATATGTATGTACAGCAGAATTCATATTATTATTGTTTCATGGACTATTCTAGGGCATGATGCTACATCGGTACACCATCTCGAGGAATTGAAGACATTGGCCTCCTACCTGACTTGTCCACAACTTCCATACAGGTTAGATAACCCAATGACAACTCCCTATGTTACAATGCCAATGAAACAGTTTTCATACCTGGACAAGTTAAAAAAGCATGTACACGAATCGATACCCAGCAGAACAGCAAAGATCGAAAACTGTGTTTTAAGAACTCTTGGGCCAGGTCCTAGCCAGAACTGTGTCCGGAAATAAGCTTTAATATTTGCATATGAAATTAAGAAACGACAACTGAGTGACATCACAGGAAAATGAAATGCACGTATTAAGACTAGGTTTGGTAAGTACCTACTTTGGATGCTTTTGTCGTTATGAGGACAGATGGCAGTTTAGGGATTGCCTGGCAGGTGTCCTGAATACAGGTGATTCTGCAGGTTGGAGAGACTTCCACCTACTGTTTGCAACAGTGCTCCTCATGAAGCCTACGAGCCACTGTACATGATACTTAAATATACGATGTATCATCATTTTGATCTGTACCTTCATAGCCACTGGGAGTATGAGAATGAATTTACCCAAATCTTTCTGAAAGTTTAATATTTCTCTTAAAGAAAAATACCACTCTTGATCACCATAATGCCCTATACTAACCACTATTATATATTTCTTCCAGATGTGCCTTCTTTGTACAATCATACAACTTGACAAAGTAGATTATCAATATGTTCAGGTCACTGTCTTGAGAGATTTTAATGATTCTTATAACATTTTAAAATAGCAGAGTTTTCAGAGATAATACCGATGACATTGAATATCATATAGTATGTTTCTTGATAACAATAATCGATTAATTTAAAAATTTTATTTGTAAGTCAAAACATTTGTATTATATTCTTGAGGGTGATTATATAATCTGAATATGTTGCAATCCAGTCCACTGATGTACTGGAGCCAAACTCATACCAGCGACTGAGAGCTGATAGCTAAAGTTGCAGGAATTTGCAAGCCAGTTCTTAAACAAAGTCATCGTTAACAACGACAGTCTACTATCAGCTATGTCCTTGAAGTTATTCATACCTGTTGTATCTGTACGGTGGAGATACCTTACAATGATGTGTCACTCTCGACTCCAGAGTCAGCAACTTCACACTGGTAATTAGACATCTGCCATGGTGGAAGGATTTGCACTGTATATAAATCAGTAAACACTACAAATCGGGGCTTTTAAATTTGGGAGGAGGCGCCAGTTTTGAAAACCTCACCGGTATTATGCCTATTATGCATAACATAACCTCTCTTCATTTATTAAAATGAGTAGATCAGATGTGAGGACATGAATTGGACAGAATTACTTATATAAGTTATTTTAAAGCATCTGTGAGTCCTTGGCATAAAATTTTCTCAACAGTTAATACTCTAAGAAGAACTCGCTTTTATGTCAGTAATTGACAAAATAGCTCCTAAAACTTAGGTGATTTTTAAGTTGCTGAGACAAAAAAAAAAAAGTTTAATGTATGTACTCAATAATAATATGTGTGTGTGTGAAATACGAGTCAGAAAATAGGTTGCATAATAGACTAATAGAGGTGCAAATTACAAATAGCCTTAGGAAAGCCCAGAAGACGGAGGAGTGATGAATGACCCAACCTGGGCTGGAAAAGTCTAATAAGGCTCCCTGTCAGGAAGGGACACTTAAGATAGGTTGTTGGGATAAATACAATTTCGGAAGGAACAAAGAAAAAAGATGGAAAAGCTACTACGTAGGAGAAATAGCATTAGAGAGACAGAGATGAGGAAATGTCAAGGCACTAGTTGGTTGTTTTTTCATTCGATCTAAAACATTTATTGAGCACCCACCAAAGGCCAGGCATTGATCTTTGATCTGTGAAGAATCGGGGAGCTGTGTGCTGGGGTGTTTGTGGGAAGGACTGGCAGACGAGGCTCCACCACTAGACCTTAGACTGAAGCGAGGTCTGAACAGGTGTTGAATATCATTGTTTTAAAAGCACAGCGATGAAGTTTCGACTCAAGAGAACGGGGCCAGGTTGCTCCTCTCAGATGCAAGACTTAGGCTGAAATGCTTTTCTTCTTAATTCGACGCTCCATCCTAACCCTCTCCTCCTCCCCAAAACATGGGAGCCCCAGGAATCTTAAGGATTTGTTCCATACTAACCAGATCTGCAATCCAGCTGCCTCCTTTCCAACTGCAATCTGGTTATGAATGGACTGGTCTAATTTAGGGCTGCTCAAAGAGATATATTTTAAAATGAATTGATTGTTGACCAATGTTATTGAGACCTATACTATATGATATCGAGTTCGTTAGTATTATTCTTAAAAACCCTGCTTTTTAAAAACTCAGCTAAAATCCTTCAAGATAATCATCCAAACCAAACATGAATAATCAAACTATGGAGTTATATGAATGTACACAGAAGGCACAAGCTCGCAGGGGAAGAGACCCTGAGGACCCCACCAGCCAGAGCCCAACGCGTCCACGTCCCTGCTCACAAAGCTGACAAACAAGGCAAGTATGCCTGTGCAAACGAGGTAGCATTGCCAGACCTGGCAGGTAAGGGATCTGTGTACTGAACACCACACTGCAGCCTTCCCTACCCTTGAACCAAGGGGACTGATTTTTGAACATCCCTTTCCGGAGCTGAATTCTTGCAGTGGTTCCTATCTGTTCCCAACAATCTTTCTGCACCAGAAAGTAAGAATTTGGAAGTTGTTTTTTTTTTTTTTTTTCCTTTTCTCCCGTGCTCAGAGTAATCTCTGGAATGGCTGAATTCTTGGAGCTGGAGCGACACATGGCTCACACATATGGTGCAGAGTCGGGCACAACACCGTGAACGCCACGGCTACGCCACGGGCTTGGCGGCAGGTGGGAAGGACAGAAACACCGTGTGTGGGGCCTTTGGAGCCACCTGGTGCACAGGCAGGCGTGCGAGCACTAAGCAGGTAGGCGGGGGAACCCTTCCAGCCAGCCCTGGCCAGGTCTTCCGTAAGCCTCTCATTTTCTGTTTTTATTTGTTTTCCGGAGAATATTCTCTCATGGATATCCTCCTCCTGAGCATCCACCTCATCCCAGCTGCCACAGGGATCCCCAGCCCAGAATGAACCTTCTCTGCAGGAGCCTGGGAGCCTTCCAAGCCACGGAGATTTTCCTATCCTGCAGAACAGCTTTGGCACAGGCTTCCTGTTCTCATCCAAGTTTCAGAACAGCCAGATCTGAGCTGGCACAACAGACCAAAGTCGGCATCCGGAGCTCAAGGTCCAGATTCTTCTTTCTCCTGGTCCTAGCAAACGATTTAGGAGAGATGAAAAATAATTCTTTCCTTTCTTTTTTTTTTTTTTTGTCTTTGACAACTGAAACAAGGCGATACCATGAATTAATGCAGAGAATACTGGAGAAGGATGAGGACAGAAAGCAGAGTAATCCTGAATTTAATTAGGGGGCAGATTAAGTCTCGGGGGGATGCAGGATATCATCAAGTAATGATCAGCAGAGAACATGCAGAATCAGGATTCAAACGACAGGGCTTGAGTTATAGATTTGGAACTTTTATTGATGCTAGGTGAGAGCAGGTGACATCACCCACGGAGGGCTAGCTGAACACTCAGACAACAAGGACAAGCGGACCTTGGAGGACACTGAGGTATAAACGTGGCACTGTGGAAGAGGAGCCAACGACAAAGACCAAGACGTCATAGTTACAGATTCTGAAGAGAGATGGAAACAGTGTTTCTTCGACCTAACGAACTAGATGCTAAAGTCATGCCCCCTGTTCTATAGTCTGTGCATTGACACTTACATGTGGCAGCCAAACAAGATGGGGCTTGATGAAGACTCTGCAACAAAAGTGCTAATATACCACATCTATGTTGACAGTCGGACATTCTTGGCCTTTCTCTCAATAACTGTATACATCTTGCCATCCAATAATACAGTTTAAGCTACACACCCACAGCCTTGTGTTGAACCTTCCAAAGTCACAACCAGCTGCTCTGAAGAATCTATGTTTTTGCGTCCGTGGTTCACAACCAGTCGCTCTGAAGAATCTATGGTTTTGCGTCCGTGGTCAAGGCTTCATCGTACAGGAGTACCACATTGTACAGGAGCACTACTGTCGAGAGCTGGAGGGCAGCGTTTTGTCCTCTCCAGTAGCTAAGCAAATACTTTTCATGCTCCAAGCTCTTCGATGAGACCTGTGGTCACATAGAGGGCGGACAGGCATGGCCATGGCCATTAGAGTCTAACTGGGGAGACAGACATGTGTCGAATAATATTATAAATGGTACAAAGGGTGTGTTATGGATAATAATGCGAGGCATCCTGAGCGTGCATTATAGGCATCCCTGAAAAACAAACACTGGAATGAAGTTCTAAATAAAAATTAGAAGCGAGCTGACTAAAACCAGGTGAAGTTAAAAACATTCCTTGTAGAAGGAACAACTGTGTCAAGACTCTGTGGGCTTTTTGGACAAGAGAGAAAGAAAGGTCAATGTGGCTGAAACACAGAGTGAGACATGGAGTTAAAGGGAGCCAGAGAGCTGGGCAGATGTCAGATCATGCAGACAGTGCTCACCTTTCTCCCCGGCACACAGTTTAGTCTCATTTGCGGTAAAACCCGACCATGAATTTTGGCCGAAGTAATGGGACTGAAATTGGCATGTGCTTTTTTCTAGAACAGGTTCATAAAAACCCTCTCTCATGTCATGGTCCCCTCTTTCTTATCTTCCATCTGGACGCAGGGAACCAAGACAGAACTCTGGTTCCCCGTGTGACACAGTGAAATGCCTTCAGCATGCCATGAACATATATTCAACCTTTATTTGGGTGAGGCATAAAATTACACTGCATTATACATTTGCGGACTTGTTTTTTTTACAGCGGCTAGTGTTGCCCTAATTAATACACCTGTTTTGTATGGCAAGTGTATCTCCACTCTCCTTCCAATTGCATTCTTAGCAAAACAAGGCTCGTATGGCTAAAAAAACACACACAAAAAACAAACAAACAAACAAACAAAAAAACCATTCTATAAAGCATTCCAACAGCTTTCCAGTAATAGACTGGGAGGGTTTGTGAGCATGTGAACTAAAGTAACAGGTAATATTCAAAGAAGGGTTCTGTGGCAGTCTAACAGAGATGCTGAGTAAGCAGAAAAGATACTGAATCAAGTGACTGTCATGGCTATTTTCTGGGTCAACTTGACTGGGCTAAGGGACACCCAGAGCGCTGGCAAATGTTATTTCTAGGTGTGTCTGTAGGAGGGTCTCTGGAAGAGATTAACATTTGAACTGGTCAACTGAGTAAGAAGACCCCCATCTCCAGTGGGGGTGGGCATTGTCCAGCGTGAGTGGGCATCGTCCAGCTCCCGAGGGCCTTAACAGAACCAGAAGGCAGAGGAAGGATGAATGTGCTCTGTGGATAAGCTGGGCCATCCACCTTCTCTTGTCCTCAGATCTTGGCACTGTTGGTTCTCGGGACTTTTCACTCAGACTGGGACATACACATTGTCTTTGTCTTCCCCGGTTCTCAGACCTTTGGGTTTGGGCTGAAAACACACCCCTGGCTTTCCTGGGCCCCCAGCCTACATGTGGCAGATTGTAGGGCTTCTCAGCCTCCATCATCATGTGAGCCAATCGATCCTCACAGTAAATCTCTTTGTACATGTCTATATATCTGTATCACCTATCTATATCTGTATCTATTTATACCTATATCTATCCTTTTTGGTTGTGTTTCTCTGGAGAACCCCTAATACAGTGACCACTAAGAAGTATGGTGAAACAGTATTTTATAACTAAACTATGAAGAGATCGGTATTATAGATCATTACAAATTCTTAGATCTAGCAACTAAAATATATGACTTCATATCAGTTTCTATAAAAAAAATAATTCCAATTACTGTTGGGTCAAAATTACATAAACATATATAATATAGATACGTAGGTACATATACATAGACATGAAGACGTGTGAATTTTCTTTTGGTTAACAATGTATTTCAATGTATCTTAGAATGACAATATATCTTAGAATGAATATATCTTAGAATGACAAAAACACATTTAAATGCTTTTCTATTTCTACTCATGAAGATTTAGTTCTCAGTATTCCAAAAACCGAATAGTGGAATTAAAGAAAACTTCCAAATTTATAAACTGTAGAATAAACGCTACACTCTTATAGTTATCTACTCTGAATCCAAAAGTTTAAGGTAGATGTGGCCTTTCCATGTACCTTTAAATTTTCCTGAACTATCGGAAATACATGAGACCATTCTTAATCAAGCTGCAATAAACCACACACCACACCTAAATCTCTACCTACTGAAAATTTCCGGAGGGAGGAGAGAGTATGCGTGCATTCGGCTCCTGGGGTATTCTATGCAACAACTTGAACTAAGGTCAGGATTAATATAAAGCAATTATTTTGTAACACCGTTAATATGTAAACCTGCATATCTATGGTCAAACAAGGGTTGCACATTTGGTCCTGAGAAATTATATTGATGAACTTCTCAGTGGGTCCCCATGCCTCAGCTTTTCACTGAACTAGCAGGATTACATTAGGTTAATAAAAGATATTTTGTGGGAGGCTGTAAAAATGCTTCATAAAATGCTGTCTTGGCAGTGAAAAGGAAATTAGATAATGGACAAAGCATACATTTACAACAAAGAATAGATAGAAATGGATAGAAAACCAGTGTAACTTCAAGGACCTTTGATAAAAGATTTAGAAGTTGATGGCAGTTCACGTACGAAAGGATGCTTCCTCTGACAATCGGATGAGCTAATTAATCTACTTTTAACCCAGCGGGATTTTTGCCAGTCTGACTGTTAATGAGCATGTATTATTTTGCCAGCAAGGGCACAATCTCTTTTAAAAATAATTGTCAGGGTCATTTTTGCTATGAGCAAAATCCTATTTTGACATATGATAGAATTTTTTAAGCGACAATAAGAATGCCACATTCTCAATGTTTCCTATTAAATATATCGGATTTATTTTGTTTATAAACTCATTCACCGCTCTTCATTTAAAGTTTTACATTTTAAGATCGGATAGTGAAAATCAGTTATTTCTTCCAGTTTGCTTTTTACTTCCACAGGATTTGATGTCGCCAAAGAAGGCATATAAGTAGATATGATATGATGATATATGCCAAGACATCCTTTTTGCCACCAATGTATACACGTGCATGCCTTTTTTTATACCACCTATCATATTACGTAGCAATTAATCATTAGATATGAATATTTTCTACTAGATTCTCAGCTCCTTGTGGGTAGAAAACCTGTCATTCTCATTTCTATAGCCCTAGCATGAAGACCGGTTTATCGCATCTTTAAAATTTGGGCATCACTTTGCTTAATAACTAAAATATTGCTCCCACAGAGTAAGGAGTTCTGACTTGATACATGAATAAAAGGAAAATGTGAAATAATAGACAGGACTGGACTATTTGATGGTGAACAGACTGTTTATATAATTAGACTGATTTCCTGAAGCCGACGCCCTGAGCAAAACATTGGGAAAGTAAGCACTTCACAAGTGCTTACTTCACGCCACATACATGCGCACACACGGGCATGCACACTCACTCCCCCTGCCCTGCCTTCTCCAAACATACATTGTTTTTTATTCGCATTCTATATATCAGATTACTGGGTAGGTGTGTAACTTAGGGGAAACGCTTAATTCCTAGGTCTGTCTTTGATCCTCGTCAATGTTATTACTCATTCTCAACTCTGAATTCCTAAAGTAACATGGCATTAGTAGGAGAATAATGTAACAAAGGCACCTCCTGAAATCAGTTTACATTTGGAAATAAACACCTATTTAACTTGGTTTGAAAGCATTTGCACAAACCCAGTTCATTCAATTACCTCGTTTAATATTCTAAGTGCCAAAACAGGTGATGAGGGCAGGGGAAAGATACCAAGACAGGTATTGGGCCAAGAATCTGGAGACCACTGAGTTACCTGACCCACGACATGGACTGGACATCAGCTCAGATGGGCCCAGCCCTCTGGCTTCAGCCTGTGGTGGAAAAGAACAGAGACCCGAGATGGGGTGCACTAGAGCTATTATTCAGAGGTCTAATCAGCACCTCACTATTCTTTCCAAATCGAACTCTAATTTTTTTCAGGGTCCTTCCCCCTCTTTCATGGAGGGATTCAGGGGACAATGACCCCCAACCACCTTCTCCAAAGGTGACCCTGACTGGACAAAGGATAACCCCCTGAACTTTAATCATTTGTTTAACAACGTGAGCCAGTGTTAGACCATGGTCTTCCCCTAGCCAGCGGGACTGCTTCAGAAATGGTCATGTGACCTAAATCAGGTCATTTAGACGCAGGGGAAGTTTTGGGAGCAGGGCTGGCTTCTGGGAAAAGGAACTTCCGTACTATGACAAGAGCACTTATGCTGTCTCTTTCTCTGAAAGATGTGGTGTGAGGACAGGAAACCAGATTTCTGTACCAGCCATTATGAAGGAGGCACCGGAAGACAAAACAAGCCTATGGGAATGGACCACCATGGGAAAGAAAGCTGGAATCTCCAGCTCACGTTCCAAACTACACGAGCAAAACGCTTCCTACCCGTTCAAACTAGACGTCATTGGCTTTTCTGTTACTTACACCTGAAGACATATCTCTGTTATTCTTACTATGTATTAGGCACTCTATTCAGCATCACCTAACTGACTTTTTCCTTATTACAATCCAATGGGATCGGATCGCTTATCCACATGACAGATAAGAAAACTGAAACTCGGGGTATTAGATGATATGATCAGTGTAACACAGAGGAGCCATCATTGTAAACAAGGGTGGGTTTTTTTTTCTTCACTCCAAAGCCTATGAGTTAAGCAGCTTCACTTTGAAAACTAAGAACAAATGCCTAACAAATGATTTTAGCCTCTTTCATCAGTACGTTCATGGATTACTAATAATTTTGAAACATTATATCTTACAGAAAATGGATAAGAAAATTTGGGCAGCTAGGGTCTAAGTTAAATTTGCTCTATAAATATATATTTATAATCCACATGAGACACTACACATATACGTGACCCACACACTTGCCTGTAAAATAAATGGCACACTAATACATTCACAAAAAAGCGACTTCAATTCCAAATCATTATTGTAAAAGTAGCTTTCTTGCACCAGGAAAACATACAATTGTATACAAGCATAGCTCATGCTCTGTTTGGGGCATTATTCTAAATTCGATTTCAAAGAATTACGTCATTTTTAACAGAAAAGCAAATGTGAGTAAAGTATAAGGGCTGAAGTCATTCAAAAGTAATGCTAACGAAAACCGATATTTATGTAAACTGCCTTAAAGAATGGGAAAATATGAATATAACAAGAACCCGATTAATCTTGTTGCCACCATGCTTCATAAGAACTGAATCAAAATCTGTATTTTTCCCCAATATTTCATAAACACGCCCTTATTCTACCGGTTTCTCTCATCGGTCTTTAAAAAGAGCTCCAAGCATTTGTTAAACAAAACCCACACCTTGTCTGACCCACGACCCCTCTGGTTACAAGTAATTACGTCCTTTCTTTGCCTTTTTCTTCCTTTGGATTCTCGCCCTCAGCTTGGTTGGCTCAGCCCCAGACATCTCACGATCCCTCCCTTTAGAATCCGTTTTACCTGAGGCGCTGTGCCTTGGTCGGTAGTTACCAACCGACGTGTACGGCTTCCTACCTGGCTCGTACGGCCTCCTACCTGGCTGCCGTCTCTTCTGGGACACCTTCTCCTTCCTCACGTCTACACCACACTCTCCCAGGTCTCCCCTGCTGCTGCTGCTTCTCAGTCTACTTTTTCGGGTCCTCCAATGACAGTTCCTCAAAAGTGCGATCTTAATTTTCTTTAATTCTCCCTCGACGCATTCCACCGGAGCAGCAATCCCATCTATGCCCGTGCTTCAGTGGCCATGTATGTGCCCATAACGCTAACAGCTCCCATGAGCTGCTCACGCTTCAGCATCATACACGCTACAAGATAGTTATATCCAAGACAAAGGTGAGACCAAAATATGTGTTACCTGATTATCTATTAATGAGCATTTATATATGTATATGTATATGCATATGCATATGTGTGTGTGTGTATATATATCTCAGAAAGAAATATAGAACTACTCAGAAAAGTATTTTTTTTAAGCAAAAAAAATTTAATTCTTTTTTCCTTTTTAGATATAGTAAAAGTTCATGCAGCATTATTCTTGGACCTAATTGCATTTTATTTGGTAAGATGTATGGAAAAATAAACATATTCCAAACAACTCGAGCCTCTGCATTGCTTGGAAAGCTCTTAGCCAACATCCTATCATCACCTTCGAGCCGTTACTCACTCTATATAAGGCTTTCTAGACTTGCCCACGTGAGAAACACTTTGATCACAAATCAGCACCTGCAATTCCAAGTGTCTGCCCTTGTGACTTTCAAATGGAGGCTCGTGTTATAAATCACTGTTTATTTTCTCTCCCGGTAGCATCTTAAGATCTATGGCACATCACTTATGATCAGCAGTTACAGAGTTCTCTGGATGATAACCTATGTCTTTGGGGTGTCTTCCAAGCCTGCCGACAGTGAATTTAAATGATGGCATAACCTCTATTTTAAGTCAGGTCATCCCAAAGTATCCTCTAGAGAAAACCTATCCAGTTTTTGGTGTAACCCAGTAACAGAAACAGAGAGAAACTTATATTTCTTTATATGACACACGAAAGACAAAAAGACAAAAAAAAAAGTCAAAATATAATCTCAAAACCTTTGGGAAGTTATAATTGATTTTTCTACAGTGAGATCATTCCTTGAAGACGCCCAGGATTAGATTTCGTCGTGATAGCAGAGTACACATTCATTAGATACCCAGGGAAGGCTTGTTTACAGGGGGATAGAAATCTTATTTTTCCCTTAGTGCCAGACTACTCTTTCATTCCTCATTGTCGCCATAGTCATCCTGGCATGACAGCTCCTTATGTGCATGGCTCTTTCTAGACCTTGAACTTCTCAAAGTCAGGAACACCTTGTTCTATCAACTCCCCCATCATTCCACAGGAGGAAAGCAATCGCTGGGAAAGATGCAGTGTGCTTGAACGGTGCCATTAATTCCTGGGCAATCTACCTGGAAACCTGGCTTCCTCCGCATCTCATTTCTCCTGCATTGTGTTCGACAGCAACGAAACAATAAATGTACTTTGGAAACCATCAATAGCATTCTCAATTTGAGAAAACAAAATATTGTCTCAGACTAAAAAAAAAAAAAAAAAAAATCAGAAAATTCAAAACAAAGCATTTTCTTCACCAAAAGTAGCCATCCATGTTCTTGTTGACTATAATACATTATGCTGAACATTAACCTTTGATAGCTATTTTTAAAAACTATGTTAGATGAATGCATCCATTTGTGACCTAAATTTCCTCCATTTCTTCTCAATATGGGCCACTTTTTCAATATTATCACAAGTTAAAGTATTACTGTTTTCATAAAATCCCGACTCCAAATCAGATCTATATCATCTTGAAAAAGTTCAGCTATTGCTGTTATAATTTGTCATTGTCTTTCTTTTGTTTTCTCCTAACACTGAAACATTACATATTATTGCAATAAAAGAAACTATCTTCGGGAGACCATTTCTGACCTGGTTATTATCTAGTGGAGAAAGACAGAAAAGTCGCTTTCCTTTCCTGCACGTAACAAACTGAATAACAGTCGCCTTCTTCCAGAAACTCAGTAATGGAGGCTTTATAATTCAAAGATAATAATTTACCATTCCGAAACGAGGCTAGATGTCCACTAATTCTTTGATTTGTATATTTTGGGGGCACCGATTTCACACAGAGGGTGTATCTGTCCCACAGTTTTTCCTTGGAAGGACTGAGGTCACGATTTAGTCCTATTGTTCTGACTCGAGTCATATTTGACAGTTCCATCAGCTGAATTAATTTTCCAACTTTCTCTGATGGCCTTTTATTTCTTAAATTATTACCACGTTGTTAGATGAGAGTGTCATCTGGCCAAATGTATGCAAACATTTGATTTGTTCAATGTATATTACTGATTTCCTGCTATTTTTCAGGCAAAGATTTGGGTAATGGCAATACAACTGTGATTAAAACATACAGAATTTCTAGCCCTCATTGAGACTACATTTTAATAGTCCTGTCATCACAGACCTCCTCGGCAATTCTGACCCTTCCTAAATATATTCTCAAATAGACAAGTATTTTAGGTACATCTTCATTATAGTTATTTAATAAATCAAACATTGTAAGTTGAGACAAAGCATGAACAGGTGGGGCTGCTGGCCAGCAAAGAGGGCATGATGGAGCAGTGGGTAATAAATAGTTTGGACTCTGCTCTCAGAAAAAAATGGAGCTGGCGTTTTAATTTTTTTTTCCTTTGAGATATCACTGAGATATTTACTAAACCTCGCAAGTTGTCAGTTTTTCTTTCTGCTTTTTAATAATTCATTTTTTCAGAGTTGTTCTGAGGATCTTATAATTCTACAAAATATTTTATTTTTACCATGCAGCAATTGAGATAATAAGGATGACAGAAAGATGGAGTCACCGCATACTCCCCTCCAAAAACTTTAAAATCCAATTTGAGATACAAAATTTAATAACAAAAATCAAAGCCACATTCACTTTCAACACGAAAATCATATACTTCCTATTTTCTAAGTGAAGTATAAAATTGGATGTTATGTATAAATTATCCCTGATAAATTCCCACTTCTACAAAATTATCCCTATATATTAATAAACCAGAAAAGCTAGTATTTAGTATTTGAAAAATACATGCCTTAAGGATAGGAAAGGTTACTGATTATGTGAGGGAAAGAGTGACTTTCTGTCAATTTCGGACATGATGCTTTGCTGGGATCTAAAATCACAGGATTAAGAGCAGCTAAGAGCATCATATAAGGATTGGAAAATGGGATCGGAAAGAGGTTCAGCAGAATGTGGATTAAAAATGAGAAAGGTTATCTTCTGCAATATTACCCAGACTGTGAAACTTGAAAGCAAGCTGTCACTTTCATGCCAATAAATTATTTTGCATCATATAAGAATGACATACCAGAAATTACATTTTATTTTCCAATCAAAGACATTCATATCTTTTGGTTATCTCTGAGATTTATGTGAAACAGCTTGCATGTATAATTATTCTCAGTCTCTTCCTGGCTCCAATCTGTGAAATGACCAGTGATGAACTATATTTCAATGAGTGAGTCTCCAGTGGGAAGGCAGCAGCAAACACAGCACCCATTTGACTGAATTGATACAAAATCAATGTACAAAAATCCGCTGCGTTCCTATACACTAACAATGAAATTTCAGAAAAAGACATGAAAAAAAAAATTTTTTTTTGCAGTCGCATCAACAAAAAACTAAAACACTTAAGAATAAGCTCAACGAAGCATGTGAAGAACCTACACACTGAAAATTACAAGACATTATTAAAAGAAATCGAAAAAGATACAAAGAAATGGAAAGATATTCTATGTTCATGGATAGGAAGAATCAAGATTGTTAAAATGGCCATATTACCCAAAGCAATGTGCAGATTTAATGCAATCTCCATCAAAATCCCAATGGCATTTTTTAAAGAAATAGAACAAAAAAATCATCTGATTCGTATGGAATCACAAAAGATCCAGAATAGCCAATGCAATCCTAAGAAAAAAAAAATACAAGACCGGAGGTATCATACTGCCTGACTTCAAATTATACTAAAAAGTGACAATAATTAAGATGGCATGGTATTGGCAGAAAAACAGACACAGAGACCAGTGGAACAGAATTAATTGCTCAGAAAAAAAATCCCACAAGTATATGGGCAAATAATTTTTGACAAAAGATCCTAAAATAGACCATGGTGATTTGAAAGCTGAAGTGAAGGTTGAGTCTGTTCAATTGGCGAAGCTTTCTTTAGGGCTGCAAACACTATTTACCATACTGTTAACTTCTCAGTGGGCTGGCATTTTGGCACACAAAGAGGTATAAGGTACTTCATATCATGACATCCTCATTAGTCAAGGGAACTTTGTGTGTGGGTTGCTATTATTAGTAGCACAATCAATCTTTGAACTTTTTAAGAGCTGTTTGCTTACTTGTGTTTATAAATCCTATTATATTTTTCCTTTATGGATCTCAACAGGGAATGAGACTTCGAGGAGTAGCTGTTTGAAACCCAATACAAATTACTCTCGTTTAGAAAAAGTTTAACACATTTGTTCTGATTGGGAATTAGGTTTTGTGAAATATCTCAGGACTTGCAATTTCTCTGCTGGACCAAACATGTAATGAACTCATCCAAAGAAAGTGATTTCATATCGTCAGTCAGTAGATTTTACCAGCTAGAATATTTTCATAGATTGGGAAATAAACTCAGGTAAAACAGTTTAGCCATAATTTGAGGGAGCCAAATCTCAGGAGTACGGCCATCTGCTATCATTGTTGAGGTTTATTTACAGGGCTTACTCATACTCTTGGAAATAGAAGCAATTGCAAGGAAAACTGAAGAAACAGAGATTTAAAAAAAAATCTGACTTAATTCTTGTTTACTGGATGTCTACAGCAAGTAACACAGCCATAG
Organism: Pteropus medius; assembly: GCF_902729225.1. Classification (NCBI taxonomy): domain Eukaryota; kingdom Metazoa; phylum Chordata; class Mammalia; order Chiroptera; family Pteropodidae; genus Pteropus; species Pteropus medius. The sequence goes on from NW_024356333.1 coordinate 3,909,889, forward strand.
CTATAAATAAATACATTGCATATTGCTTAGTATGAGTTCTGGAGTTTATATCCTGGTGCTTACCATCTAAGGGTTGGATAGTGTTGAGTATGATGCTTCACTTCCCTAAATCTTAAATATTCTGATTTATAAAATGTTATTTATAAGAGGGCACACGAAATGCCTAGTTAGAGCAGCTAGTCAATGAATGAGCAGTAGTAGAAACAAAATGTAAATATATTGAACTTTGTACCACTTATGGAATTCCTTCTTTTTAGCATGATACTACTTTTAAAACAATTAAGGGCTTCATCTGCAAAATACTTCTTAAAAGAGATTCCTATGCATCTTGTTTAGGGTGTAGTTTTCTGACCAGAGGATAAACAATATGCATGTGTCAATATAAGAGCGGGATCCAAGCAAGAAATACTACTGTATAATGAAAAAATTAAATATTCAGTGCCTCAAATTCTCTGTGAACAAAATTCAATACGGACTCACTAATTAACGCTTCAGGAAGTGGAGACTTAATAGGAGCTCCGGGAGGAATGATCTCACTCAATTAAGATTACACAGTTTAAATTCTGGTTGTGGGGTTCACTTTCTTTCTGGAAAATATATTCTAACATAGAGGCATTCATACTTGGAAACTATGGAAAGCAGTCAATATTAAAGAAATCTGGCACAAATAAATAAGAAGATTAAAATAATAACCAGACAAGACAATTAAAAGTATAGCCCTGTGATGGTGCCTGTGTGATAACAGCTCTGACCTGGGTTTTCGCTCTAACACTCGCTGTGCGCAGGCCTCTGGCTCTCCCACCGGCCCTTCCCTCCTAAGCAGCCCTAAGTCAGAAAACAAAAACAAAATGGCCGGCCTTGCTCTTTACTCTTCAAAAGAAGGGAAAAATGAACTTTGATATTTACTTGTATCCATCGTAATTAAAAATGAAATTAAATATCGTGTTCAAACTTTTATTGTGCATTTATTTATTTTATTGCTGAACGTTTATTGAACTTTTATTTTAAACGAACAAGAGGGATTGTTTTATAAATACGGATCTTGTTTTTACTTATTCATATACTTATTTGATCATGGTATTCTTGCGTACTAAGCTTTTTATATGTTAGTAGTAATAAACTTTTTTTTAAGTTGAAATTTTTCTGATTGGCTGCGTGTGTATTTTAAATTTAACTGGAAGTGAAATTTAAATGTAATGAGATAACTTTGATATCATGATATAAATGTTAGAATATTCAAAATTATTGCCACCATTGTACTCTGTAGTCATGGTCGAAGTGCTTTAAATTGTGGAATTCTTGATCAATAGAAACTAGGCTAGTGACGTCCAGTGAAATCTTGATGTGCATTTCGATTAACTTAGGTAAATCTTCTTGCAAGAGAGAAGCTCAAAACTGAGTCTCAGAACCCAGGTAAAAATCTAACTGCAAACAAAAGAAAAGCCATAGAAGTCTCTTGTACCGCCATGCGAACAATAATCTTTTTATCTTTATTGGTTAACTACTGTTTTTAACAAACAAAGGGATCATCGAATCCACACTACATCCTTCACTTTAAAAATCAAATATAAATGACGTACTAAGAATTGGTTAAATTGGTTAGGCTGATCTAACTCAGGTACCTAAAAATAGATGTCGCCAAATGATAAAATGGTCAGATATTAGATGACATTTTAATTTGGTAATTCCAAATGAAAGCCAGGAGGACCAGAATGATGTAACACCTGCAGCGATTATTATGAAGCCCTAGTCATTTTTAGTATCTGGAGATTTTATCAATCATTTAAATACGGTATTTTATTTTAAAATAATAACATAGGGTTGTCACTTCACTCACTACATGAAACTGGAAAGAATATTATCTATGGTGATAAATATAAATGTTCTGTCTTACAGAGTTGCTACGGCATGAATGTGTGTCTCCTCTCAAAGTCTTCGTGCCCCGTATGATGATACTAAGAGGTGAGGCCTTTGGGAGGTGATAGGTCATGAGGGTGGAGCCGTCACGGATGAGATCAGTGTTCTTCAAAAGGAGACCTCACAGAGCTTCCCAGCCCCTTCTACCTTGTGAGGACACAGCAAGAAGTCAGAAGTCTGCAACCCAGAAAAAGGCCATCATCCAACCATGCTGGCACCCTGATCTCAGACTTCCAGCCTCCAAGCCCTGTTGTTTATAAGCTACCCAGTCTGCTATAGCAGTCCAGAGGGACTCAAGGAAAAGCCATCTCTAGAACTCCAGAATTTGGAGGCAAGCAAAAAGTGGAAGCCTTGTAAATCTTTGGGAAAAAAATGAGGAAACAGTAGAGAGCTATTGGGAGCAGTGCTCTGAAGGCTCCGGGTGTTCATCCCTAACAAAAATAGGGAAAATGTCTTAAATCTCCTGACCTTGGGCATGATACCAAACTTATCAACATCTGTGTCAGAAGGAAGCATTCCTAAATGATGGGTTACTGCTTAAAGTATCAAAATCACAACCACCACCATCAAGGTGCATGAGCGTGCCAGGAATTTTAGGGACAGAGGGAAAAAATAAGGAACCCTGAGGTATCTGTCTGACCTGCCCTTACACTGTGAATGGCTAGAGAGAAATCATAGGATCGCTCTGCCCATCAGCATTGTCTGCATATGAACAGAACACTAGATTCTATGGCCCTACATCTGACCTGCCTTGGGGCTCAGAGCGAACACAACTGTGACTGCTGCCCACGCAATTGAGTCTTCCCAAATTGGCCTGGTCCATGGCGTTGGAGACTACAGAGATTTGGATGGTTTCAGCAAGTTCGCATTAGCTATCAAGAAAAATTTAGCCCCTAATGTGGAAGATATAACCTGGATGGGGGAAATTCTCCCTTTTAAATAGAGCTTTCCTTCACTAAGCTCTTTGTAATGTCTCGAGTCTATTAATTAAGTAAAGATTCAGGTAAGAAAGTTAATGGCAACCTGGAAAGAAAGCCCAACACACCATATCATCTTATCGCATGGGAGTCACATGTCCCAAATCATCCATTCATTATCTCCTCTGAATGCTTTTGGTAACTTAACAAGGCTGTAGATTCTGTGACAGGATCCAGTTTTTCACTGTCATGGTCTCCCACTGCAAATTACAAACAGATGTTTGTTGCTTTCAAGCCAGATGCCAGCACATCAGCAGGTGTTGAAGCCTATTTATTTGTACACAGAATATGCTGCAGCCTTGAATCACAATTAAGGTGTGTCTTCACCTTCCTCTCGAGTTCACGCCCTCTGTCTTTTTCTCTTTTTTGTAAGCCGTTCTATAGATAAGATTTAAACCTTTCAGCTATTATTTGTGGGTTATAATGGCCCGAAACAACTTGCCAAAATTAACTGCCGTGTGGTTTCTAGAAAGTTGCAGTCTTATATTTTTCTATCAAGTTTAGAAAGTTTTTATTGCCTTAGAGACTTTGGTAATAAAATTTTGTTACATTCCATTCAAACTTTGTTCCCACTGATAACATATTTCACTTTCAAAAATTGACAATCTGGCCTTTTGTACCAGTATTAAAATTCCCTCAAAGAGAACTCACCACCAATGTCTCCCTCTCCTTTAGAGATATTGAATAAATTAATATAATGGTTTAAATAGTATTGACTTAAATATGTTAAATTATTGGATCAATTTAGTCCTAAGTACTGAATTCTTTAAAATCCCTTCCCAATAATTAGTTATCAATAATTACAAATAAACAATTACTCCAAAAAGTAGGCTTTAAAAAAATAAATAAAAAGTTCTCCTTCCTAAATACTAGCATTTAAAATGTATCGCTAGAGTTGAAAGTGAGTAGTCTTTACATAGTCTGAGGCTCCTGGAGTTCCATCTTTTTTATTCTAAGATGCTGGTCTTTTGTCAAAACCAGTCTCTCTGAGACAGGCGTGCATGAGGGGGAAATTAGAGGGAAAAATGGGAAAGACAGTTTGCAAATTTGCTTGGCATCCTGCTGTTCCAGGCTAGGGTGTTTAACCAGGAAGACGCAACCTCTGGCACTGAGGAAAAATTTACCGATTGTGGGAAACAGCAGATTATTATTTACTGCTCTCCTATTGTTTTCAAAATAATAAGACGAATACATTAGATTTCTGTTTCACAGGTATCTTAAAAGGCAATGTGTTGTATTTACGAACCAGTTAGCATAAATGAATACTGTATGCTTGACCCTGTTATCACAATTTAACTTTATCTCCAAAGTAGAATGAATTTGTTATTTCCTTGCATATTAAGTAATTTTACTACATGTGCATTATGTAAATGTGTGTGGGTGTGCGTAATCTGTGGAAACAAAACAAAACGAACAAAATATACCCCTGAATTTTATGAAGAAAACAAATCTTTTTTTTTTTTTTTTTTTTTTTTTTTAAAGAGACGAGAGAAATGAAGAGACAGCTAAGACTGAGAAATCCCCTTTACATGGTAGGATCATGACACCTCAGGGTTGAAGCAAAAGGTAGAGATCTTTAATCCCTCCATTCTCGAGGTTTGAATCTCCTCAGTGATAAACCCGTAAAAAGATTTATATGTCTGAGACTAAAGTTATGCAATGATGAAAAATATTCACCTTCCTAAAAAAATTTTATTCTTAGATACATGCTTTGTCATCAAACAGACTAAGTCCAAAATGTCTTCTTAGTGTTCAAAAAAGCTAGGTCTTCTCTCATTTTAACAACTCTAACTTTATCGAACAGGGCTCACCTGACAAAACTGGATTTTCCTTTCCTTCCCTTAGCATGTCCCCATCAGCCTATATATGTCTTTAAATGGGGTGCCCAGAAACAAACTCAAGTGTCCAGGTACAACTAATGGATACAAAACAACAACACCTAATGTTTACCGAAATAATACCATATTTATTGTACGCTAGACACAATGCTATTGCAATTTACGTACTTATCTCATTCAGTCCTCTTAGCAATCCTACAGAAAAAACAAAAAAACAACTAAATTAAAAAGCACTAATGAACTGTCCAAGAGCACGAAACTCACGTCTCAGCTTGGATTTATACCCAAGCAGTTTAACACTGAAGTTTCAAGAAGACAGAATCACCACAGCATTCCGCTCTAAGCCAGATAAGTACAAAGAATTGAATCCCCTTTATGCACGCTGCTGCTAAATCATTCTACAGTCTTCACGTAGGTGTTCTTTCACAACCAAGGACAGTGCCTTTAAACATTATTAGATACGATACTTTGACATTTCAGAGTTTCAGATGCCCTGAGTTGCACATTGGGTCGTGGTCCTGTCATGCAATGTTTCCATGATCCCTCTTGATTTTTTCATGGCATCACCAAAAAGAAGGGGGGGAGGGTAGAAAGAGAAGGGCCCAGAGAGACAAATGCCACTTGACATTTACCTTTAAGGTGATATGATGTTATCAATACTTCTGTATATTTTTCCATCATTCGCTGATTCATCTGATTTTTCCAGCTTGTCTACACAAATATCAAGAATGCATATCATCAACTTAATAAATAATCTTTTTTTCTTCCATGAACGCTTCTTTTTCTGCTTGTTCCACTTTTCATTTTATCCCCAGTCCTAACTCCTATTATACAAACTGTATATTTGCAGAATATGGTTATTTTACTCAAGGTCCCACATACGATAGGAAATAAATCAAATCTATTATACTCTGAGGAACTCAACACATAAAAGAATGTGATCCCTTCTTTAACTACCTTTTAGTGACTTTTCTTTTTCAAACTGTTTCATCTAACATTTTATTGTAGTTTTGACAATCTTCATGGCAGCATATTACCTTTAAAAATGTTGAAAATCTCTTGTTTTTGGAGACTGTTCAGCCCACCCTCACTTCTCTCCTGAGTTTTTTGGAAACTCCATTACCAGGAACTTTCAATGTCCTTTGCTCTGGGTGTCCCTAAAAGTCATCAAAACAACAAAACAGAACCAAAACAAACAAATAAACAAACAGCAGGTCTGCTGCTCAAAGCAAGTTTCGGGAATTCTAGATTGAACAATCTAGACCAAACAAGGCTCTGCACTATTTGGCTTCTCATCAACCATAACATGCGAATGTGAATCTGAATCTCCAAGCCTGCAGTAGGATGTGTAACATCTTTAAATCAAAACACAAACTCACACACAGTTCCAAGAGGAAAATGTTAAATGTACACATTTATTATGGAAATCATCACTATCTGTTAACTGAAAGATATACCTGCATATTTTCAGATAAATTGTAAAAAAAGTCTAGGTTTGAATATTGATTCTTTTTTTTCTTAGTACAAAAACAAACAAACAAAAAACCTATACTAACTCTGGATTAAAAAAAAATTTATGCAATAAACATATACACAGGTGTCAATTATTTGATACAAGATAAGGCATTATTTCTACATCTCTCCCCCATAGTTAGAATAGTGAAGTCCAAAGGTAGAAACAGATTGTTCAAAAGCGCCTACTCGCTCACTGTATTCTGTTCCATTAGAAAGTTATATATTACATTAATTCGCCAGGGATTGATGACCAGTCAATTATTCCTTGATAAGGGAGAAGAGAGTAAAGATGAGATGTGCTGTGTCTCCCGACCACTAAAGACAAGATATGCTGTGTCTCCCGACCACTGCATCAAGGCATCTTAAGTCAAGATTTATGTGGAAATTTCTCCTGCAGTCATGAGTTTTACTTATGCACTAACAGTGTTGAAAATGCAGCAAAGAGAGCTAGGACAGGTAATTTCGAAAAGGAGGAAGAAAGTACAATTCCTTTCCTTGCAAAAGTCAGTGAGGTGACTTACAAACCTTGAATATGTCTTTTGGAGAAGGAAAAAAAGTCTCCATGTAGCCCCTGAAATGGTCCTTCGGAGCTCATGCATTTAATTACTGTCAGTTCCATAGAAAGCTACAGTGACTTTTCATAAAATATTCAAATATACACTTGTGAGGCCATCTTGTTAACATATTCTGACACTGTCTTGTCAGATAGGAAAGTTATAAGGTGACACGTGACACTGTCTTATAGGAAACTCATTTGGCCATCTGCCTACCTGAACAAATACTATGCTTTTGTTTTCTGTAATTTCACTCAAAAAGAGCAGAAAAATGCTTTTTTGCACTCATCTATAAACCTGGAAGTTGACAATAAGCTCTGGGCTACGCTACCGAGAATAATTTGGTTTCCATTGCATTTATGAAAATAAAAATTATTATTATTATTTTTTAAAAGGACTAGGATGCCACAGGTGTGTTGAGCTAATAATACTTGGTGTTTTGAGAAGGATTAACTTATTTTACTGGAAAGTGAACATTAAAATTTACATTTTCAGGGATACCAATCAACAAATGCAAACCACCTGTAAGTACGTATGGCATAAGCAGAAAATTCCCCATAGGGAAGCTCAGATGGAAGATTGTCAGCCTAATGCTAAAAACAACCCACAGGAGAAAAAGGAAAATGGCAACCTGTTATCTGCGTGACTTGGGGAGAGGGGGACTCAAATAAATTATCTCGTTTAATACTAATGGCCACCCCTTGGAGTAAATATTGCCACCATACTATCTCCATTTGGTTTGGTAAATTAAGATCACAGAGCTAGGAACTTGGGAACCAGAATTAAAACATAAGTCTGTCTGATTTTAAAACCCCGCCTCCTGCCTTTATAGTTTCTGGAAGAGTTTTCCATACCTACACTGGTGAGAAGTTGGTCTCTTCCCACTCAAAATTAGGAAAATCTCTAAAATCTTTTCTTGAAGCAAATGTACAGAAACAATGATATCTTGAATCAGGAATTCACAGGCAGCCTTCACAGGTATTGGCATAATGAAAAGGGAATTTGTAACCTATAGAATTTAGAGTAGAGCACAGGAACCAGTGTTGTTAGAGCTATAGAAATATTGTTGATAAACACGTGTTATTTTAAATCTAAACTCTGTACAAGGAAAGAGGTTGATAATCCTATATAATTGGTGTATTACTGTCAACATAAGGAGACTGCTAATTTTTTTTTTCATTAAAAGGTGAACTGAAGGAAATCAAGAGAATAACCAAAAAAAGGGTGATGAGAAGTAGATAAGAATCAAGCCAGAGATACTGCCCCACCCAGGTCTCACTAAAGGTTTTACTATCCTGATTAGGAGCTTTTAATAGTAGATTACATATGTTGTTCAATAGAAGATTTCAGCTTGTCATCAGTCCTTTCGTCATCCTTATTAAATTTTTTGAAAATCCAAAGTTGAAAGAAACCATTGGGTCTCCTTGGTATGGATGGCTCTCTCCGATTACCTCTGCAGTCAGGAAACTGGACCCCTGATTGATCTGTCACACAATATGCTAGCTAGTGCAGGTCAAATCCTAGCTTCTACCTATGTTAAGTATGCATATTTCTTGAAATTAAATATTTGGAATGAATTTTACTTTTCTATATTATGGGATTTGAAAAATACTTCAGTATATGAAAATGTTCCAAATTAAAATGCACACCCAACTTAATCAAGCTAAGTGTTCACTAAATGGCATTAATATATCTATTTAATACAGTGAAAATAACAACCTAGTGGGTTTTCTGATGTAGCCTTGACAAGAACAAGACTAATCAGAAAAAAATATATAATTGAATAATTTAGTACACGAATACGTTAAATTAAACCAATTTATCTCAAAATTTCTTTTAAAATTTCGTTTTACCAAAAGCAATGAAGAGAATCAGTTCTTACACTGTGGTCTAATAATTAAAACTATATATTTTTTTACTGCTATACTTTCAAATATAAATTAGTTGATGTTCATATCTAAGTCTGTTTATTTCAGAACTTTGAACATACCATAATAGTTTATTAATTGTTCTTTTTTTGGACACATGACCTTTTGTGATAAAAAGACAAAATATATATTATTATATGGCTTCCTTTCAAAGAACTTTTGTTGAAAGAGCATTTGAGAGCTTGTTCCCTGGTATATGTCGTCAGTTTGGCTGAAGTAAATGCTTATAAAAACCGGAAAAAAAAAAAAAAGAACTTTTGTTGAGAAAAAAACACAGTATGCCAAGACTGACATAAAAGTGATTTCTATATTGCCTAGAAAATGTAGTTTAGATGACCCATAAAATCCCTTACAGAGTCTTATTATTCTAGTGTCTGGTATTGTTCTTAAGCCATCTGTTACAGAAGTGTGTGTGTGTGTGTATGTGTGTGTGTGGAGGGAGCCATCTTTTCTAAATTTCAGTCCTTTTTCACAATTGCACCATCTATTCAGAATTGTATAGCATAGCTATATCCCATCACGTCCACTAGAAGAAAAATATCTCATGTCGTTGCCTACAGTTTAGTATGTGCTTCTGGTTGCTATAAAAGTAAGAGGAATCATCACTTTGAAAAAGAAAATGAGGTATATGTGTGTGTGGGTGATTTTTTTTTTTTTAAATTTTAACTCTTAACTCAAACACAAAAGTTCAAAAGCATCCTTATCCTGTAAAGAGCTTTCTAGATCGCAGAAAATTTATTTGCAAGAAGAGGATTATAATCCAGATTAAGTTACTCGCAAATTTTCTATTCTATCAGCGGAATCCTTCGAGATAGAATTCCTTCCACTAAAAGTCTATACTTTCAAGAAATTCATCTTAAAAAAATAATTCCTGTGAGATGCATCTGATTCTCCTATAAATTCACAAGATACCTGACCACTTGCTCATGAAAAGCAAAAGATAAAATCTTCATAAAAAAGATAAAAAGTCATTCCCCTTAGGAGAATCCCAGGTGTGAATTGGATAGACTTGATTGCCGCGTGCTCACTCTCAGAATAAGGAAGATGAAAGGGCTGTAGCATCAGGGTGTGGTCAACTTTACGTTGCCTGGACGCTGCTGTGCACTGTCCGCGAGCCTACACCGGTGACGGGAGCCTGGCCGGGGCAGCAGGTCTGCCTTGCAATAGCGCGGTGGCAAAGAGGCTGCTGCCACTGCAGAATCACCGTGTGATTCGCCAGTGAATATGCATGAGAAGCTGATGTGCAAGGATTCAGTAAAAAAGTAAGTGTTTTGATGAGGAAGACTGAAATAACCAGAAGGGAGGAGTGAGGAAATGGGATAAATATACCATAATCCTTGATTACTCAGCAAGGAGAGCAGGCCTCAGAGGTATCTTTTCCTTAAAGCTCGCAGTTTTATTTCCTTGCATATTTTAAGCGTGACATAGGCCACTGAAAGAAGCCTGTCCACACCACTCACATAGTTTGTTTTAAATGGAAAAGAAACAGTTCATATGCAGATTTTCTCTAACGACTCTAACAAATATGTTTAAGGCTACAGTTTGAAGAGTTTTAAAAAAATTTGTTAGCAACAAACCTTCTAATTTACCTATAGGCTACAAATGGTTTTCTACATCTAATCAGTCTTATTCACTAGCTTTACCTTAATTCTTAAAAAAAAAAAAAAAAAAAGCACAATGTAGGTTCCTCCCCGTCTCTTTATTTTCCTAGGAATCGTAATACTATTTAATTAACTCTGACATATACTATACTTCCTTCTGGAAAGGAACCTGTTATTTAACATCCACAAGTAAGAAAACAGCTACAAATATACTTTCAAATGAACAGAATGAGATCCCTGAAGAGGATTCCTAATTCTTTTTTATTTTTCATTGAATTTCTCTCATCTGTACCAGTGGCTTCACTTGAAGATATATACCCAGCAAATGAGTAAGTAAAACTATAGAAGCTCTCACAAAGGATGTGCCTTGCACCAGCCGTGTGGGAGCCCTGGAGCTACAAACTGTGCCCCGAATGATGTGTGGATGTGTGTGCCCGTGTAACTTCACAGATATCTGAGCCTCGTATTGAAAAAGGAAGACCGGACGATTAGATATGAGTGAAAATAATGAGAATGGAAAAGGCAGACGTGAAACATTGTGGTGGAAGGGACACTGGATTAGGAATTAGATGTAAATTTAGAACTCGGGTTGACCCCCGAGTCATGTGATCTCGGGCAATCACTTAACCTCTCAGATCTTCAGGTTCTTATCTATAAATGTATATGATAAAGACCGTTTTCCTTGTGGGTCTCTTAGGAGGATAAGATCTAATGATATATGTAAATAAATTCTGGAAATTAAGTGCAATACACATGATCTGTTTCCTGCAGATTCAACTGCTAATGTCCGACGTTCATGTTTTCATAACTCAATTTTTCTCATCGGTAAGATGGAAGAAGTGAAATTAAATGCTCTTTCAGCGTTGGTAAGAGATACAAATGCAGTTAAAAAGAATCTAAAATAGCTTATGGGCTAAAAGCATGAAATAAGGCAGAGAAGTCAAAAGGAAGGGGCTACGGGGTCGGGGATGGGGAAGAGGAAAGGAACAGAGAAAGTCAAAATAAATGAAAATGTATTAATTATAAATCTGAAACAATGCAATCACATCATATATTAGAGGTAGATAACGAATTCTATATGATTTGATTTGGTCAATAAAATAATTCAGGAAGAAGCGTGACTGAATTTAGACCTGAGAAATGACCGTGGCTGCTATCCGATGGCCATCTGAGCCTTGGACTTATTGACTTGGTTCTCCTGTGTGTCTCTGATCAGCTTTTTATTAGATTTAGAAGTTCTTCCTTTTTCTCTCTCTTTTCCTACTTCATTTTTGTTTAGGCATATGAAGCTTCCGAATCCTACCACTTATCTTCACGGACACAGGATACGTGAAAGTGTATGTGAGAATCTGCCTTCCCTTAGAGGCCATTTATTGTAGCTTTTAAATTCTAAAATACATTCTGATACAAAGGCATAAAAATCATACGGTTAATGGCCAGGAGAGAAGTCAGGTTTCCAAAACCAGTACTGTAAATTCAAATCAGAAAATAGCTTAAATACAGCAGGGATCTAGTTTTAATTGGGTAGAGGGAAAAAGTTTTCTCTGAAGAAAACCATTCATAAAGGGGCTATGTGAACACCTACTAAAGATCTATTACCCATAATGTTGTAGTATGCCTAAAAGTTAGTCGAGCCAAATTGAAGTGAATTATTCTAAAAAACATATTTAGTAACTACTTACTATGAGCTGAGAGGGCAGCATCCCATTTATAGGCATACTGCTACCATTTTTTTCTAAAAATTCATTCACATCTCATGGAGGAAATTGAGAAGATAGGTGTGAGGCTAAAATGAAAGATTTTATGATGTGGCAAAGAAGCATAACCTCTATAAAGTTTTCTCGAAATTAATTCATTTGAACTTGTCTTAAGATATTGCATTCCCTGCTCCCATGATGCTCACGGGTACCAGGAGATCAAGAAGTTCACTTAAATTCTGGGAACCAAACAGTTCTCTGGCTGTACTATATCATCTGCTCTCCGGGGAAGCCAAGACGACTAAGAATGTTTGCAGGTACCAGCAATTGGCAGTAAATGAATATTAATTGGATAATTTCTATGTAGCAATTTCTTTAACATGCTCTCAGGAGGATACTGAGAAAGGAGGCAACATATTCTGTGTCTCTGGGATGTAACGAAATGCAGAATTAATAAAACCATAAGACGAATCTCTAAATTCTCAACTGAACTCAAGGTAAGAGCGATGAGAGCTCAGAGTGCAATAGCTTGGAAATCTTTGACCATATGGCTTTCACTTGGCCTTGAAGGATGGATAAGATTCAAAGGAAAAGAAAAAAATGAGACCTTCTGAGCATGAGTAATTGCAATAATAAAGTTGCAGAACTGGCAACCTTTGTCCTATTCAGGAGCCAGAACAGAATAAACATCTGGCTGGACCAGAGGGTCTATATTGCAGAGGATGTTTCTGAAAACATAAATGAGAACTGAATCAATGAATTAACGTGTCTATATTTCTTATAGGGTCAAATAAACATGATTTTAACCCTGTGTCTACCACTGACTGTGTAACCTCGGTCAAGTTAACATTTCTAAAGCTCTATTTTCTACCTGTAACATGAGAATCCTTGCTCAAGAAAGAGTAGGAAAGTACGTGTGATTCTATATGCGAAGAACCTAATAGAGTATCTGGCATATAGTTTAGGCATTTATACAGTATTTAAAATAATAAAAATATAATAATCGGATTGGATTACATGCTCACTAAATTGAATTTTAGTTTTAATAAATCGTTTGAACTGTGGATTTTTTTTTTTATGTTTAAATTCACGTTTAGGTACAGATTTAGTAAAAATGAGCTTTTAGCAACTGCACTTTCTGTTTCTTCACGTGAAAGTGAAAGATAATGGCCATAAAAATAGACTGAGGCTTCGAGGACATATGCAGTAGCATTCAAAATAATCTAAATAATGTTAAGTCATAGTTATCATTAGGTGTTGAGCAAAAGCCCTGTCTTAATAAGTTCAACCAATATTTCTTTCACGTCAGATGATTGGCAGCACATTGTAGCTTTTATTACATATTTGTCTTCAAACGGGTCACACTGTTCCTTATTCGATTTAATTCTAGTTCTACTTATGAAGTGCACATTTTATAAATTACCCTAATATGTACATTTTCTATATTTAGAATTTAAAATTGAAGGACTAATCTTTTTAATTACTTAGAACAAGCTTTAATTAATGAAAGCCTTGATTCCTATTTTAAAAATTTAGCCTGTCAAAAATATGAAAAATTCCTTTAAAACACAATTAAAGCATATTTCATTAATATCATTTCCCCAAAAAGAAAAAAAGTCACCCAATTCTAAAATAAAAATCAATCATGATTTGAGAGTGTTTTATATCAATTCTGTGAGAGCAGGTAGCTTTGTGCCTATTCGAATCTTCTGTTTAGTCAATGGAAAAAAGAGTAGTGATTTATAAACAAATTAAAGAGATAAAAGTAAGAGTCAAAAATGTTTTTGAAGGGATAACTTTTATCAAAAAACAAGCTGCTGGAATTTTCACATCAAATATTTTCACTGTTTGTTAGTTTATCAACCTCTGTTATGCAAGATGATCCTGTAATTTTTCTTAAACGGAACATCTCTATTCTGACAGAGGTACTATAAATTCTACAGTATAACGCGGATTCCTTTTTCAAATGTTTTTTTTTTTTTCTTTATATAATATATAATTGGCACTAGGGTTATGATCTCAAGGAGTGATCCACTTAATTCTACATTTAATCAATGCCGGCTATACACCACGGATTATCCTGGTGATACAAACATGAATGGGAAAGTAAATCAAGGTTCCTTGAGTTGACAGGAGAGGTGGAGATCAACAGATAATCAAATAATGTCAGCAGAGTGCAATGAAATTCTGGACTAGAAATACATATTAGGCACCACGAGAGTCCAGTGGTAGAAGTGGGTGACATTTTCCTGGTTAAGAAGAGAGAAAAGGGAGGTCAGGACCTTCACTTTAAAGATGTCAGACATTGCTCTTGTACTATGACAAGTGACTCATTCCCACTTCTACTCAGTTGACACAGAAGTATCATGACTTACTCCTACTCTACTGCAGCAGGCCTCTGAAGGGAACTCAAGGAGGGCCAGCGATAGTGAAGCTTAGGTTGATAGCTGTGAATGGTGTCAGCAGCAGCATCTCAGAATGAACTGGACAAAACCATCTTGGTATATTAGGTAATAAGTGGCCTGACTTTTAAAACCTCTAAGTATTGAGAGTAATCTATATAATCTCATTTGAATTTATATAGAATCCCTGGCATTGAAAAGAAGCCATCAAGCAAGATGGCTTACTTAACGCACTTCCTACCTGTGTACACCTCGAGTCAGTAGAAGCAAGACAAAATCAGATAACGATCTAATTACCCTGCAAAGAAAATTAACACTTGGCAATGGGATTAAGATAATAACCAAATCCCGGCTGGAACTGAATGTGACATTCACTACTATTTTATTAGAAAATGTCTGCAAGCAAATAAAGGCGGTTTAACTGATGAAAGATAATAATTATTCATTTTAAAAACTGAGAAAAAAGGACAAAAAATTATATTTTGTGCGAAGTAATTAAATGAGAAAATGCCCAGTTGTGTCAATGTGTGTGACCGTACAGAAAGGAGATGTTTAAATGACATCTATTTAACAGAGCTGTGTTATTCTTAGAATCTAATGTAGATGACAACTTAGCTTTCACCAAATAAATTCATTTATTTATTTATGGGAGGTTATTTACCCAAAGTTGAATGAAATGATCCTTAACATTGCACAAAACAAGGAGAATAGGTGGTTAGCAACGAGCTGAAATATATAAAAAATATGGCTGAACTAAATATCAATACTTAATGATATTCAAGGGAATGTCGTACTACAGATGAGCTTTCCATGCCAAGCAAAAGAATACCTTATAAAAAGAAAATAAAAGAATTTAATTGATTTCCTTGGTTTGTTATATTTCTAAAAACAGTATCTCATATGCATTTTAGTTAGTTTTATGGAACACTTAGGAAACATTTGAAAAACCCAAGCACAGCAAACACCTCAGAGACTGTTAGTGTTTGAGAAATGAATCAGAGGCACATATTCCAGATGTGGCTATTATAATCTTTCAACTATGAGGATATCTAATAACCTTCAAAAGCTCCTTCATTACCATCCTAGAGAGTAGCAGTGATTTTTCATTAGTGGAATAAATGTCATGAGTGGAACGAGACACGTGGACCGGCTAAGATGCCACGTGGGCACCCCTGCCTTGCATGGAGAGCATCCAACGGCTTCGTGTGCCTGATCATCACCTCTGCTCTTCACAGAGGCCTCAGGCCACGAATTCCATCAAGTCCCACGAGTAACCACTTCCAGAGGATGCTGTGGTCTGATTTTAACTGCAAGCACGCCTTGGTGACATTGCAGGTCCGGTTCCAGATCGTCGTAGTAAAGCAAATGTCACAATAAAGTGAGTCCCACAAATTTTGTGGTTTCTTGGTGCATATAAAATTTATGTTTATCCTCTACTAAGTGTGCAATAGCATTTTGTCTAAAAATGTACTGCACGTACCTTAATTAAAAATATTTTATTGCTAAAAAATGCCAATCATTATCTGAGCCTTCGGCGAGTTGTAATCTTTTTTTCTGGCAGAGGGTCTTGGTCTCACCCAAAGTTGATGGCTTCCGACTGACGAGAGTGGTGGCTGCTGAAGGCTGGGGTGGCTATGGAAATTTCTTAAAATGAGACAATCATAAAGTCTGCCCCATTAATTGACTCTTCCTTTCATGAATGATTTCTTCACAACATAAAATGATATTTGATAGCATTTTACCCACGGCAGAACTTCTTTCGAAATTGGAGTCAATCCTCTCCAATCCTACCGCTTCTTTATCGATTAACTGTATGCAATATTCTAAATCCTTTGTTGTCATTTCCACAATCTTCACAGCGTCTTCACCAGAAGTAGATTCCATTTCGAGAGACCATGCTCTTCACTCATCCACAAGAAGCGACTCCTCATTTGTTCCATTTTTATCATGAGATCACAGCAACTTAGTCACATCTTCCTTCAGGCTCCACTTCTAATTCTAGTTCTCTTGCTATTTCCACCACATTTGCAGTTATTTCTTGAACTGAAGTCTTGAGCCACTCAAAGTCATCCATGATGGTTGGAATCAACTTCTATTTTGATGTCTTCCCACAAATCACAAATGTTTTTAATGGCGCTACAATGATGAATCTTTTCCAGAAGGTTTTCAATTTACTTTGGCCAGCTGTTGGCAGCTCCAGCCTTATAAAATGTATTTCTTAAGGAATAAGACTTGAAAGTTGAAATTACTCCTTGATGCCTGGGCTGTAGAATGGACGCTGTGTTGACAGGTATGATAGAACATTAATCTCGTTGTACGTCTCCATCAGAGCTCTTGGGTGAACAGGTGCGTTGTCAACGAGCAGTTGGTCTCAACAGTGGGCTTCATATATTCAGTAAACTATGCTGTAAAACAGGTGTGCCATCATCTAGGCTCTGTTGTGCCACTTAAAGAGCACTGGCAGGGTAGATTTAGCCTAATTCTTAAGGGCCCTAGGATTTTTGGAATGGCAACTGAGCACTGGCTTCCACCTAAAGGCACCAGCTGCGTTAGCCCCTAACGAGAGAGTCAGCCTGTTCTCTGAAGTTCAGTTTGAAGCCAGGCATGGACTTCTCTCTATGAAAGTCCTAGATGGCCTCTTCTTCCAGCATGAGGCTGCTTCATCTACAATTGAAATCTGTTGTGTGCTGCAGCCACCTTCATTCATTAACTTAGCTAGATCTTAACTTAGCTGGATAGCTTGTTGCAGCTTCTGCTACAGAAACTGCTGTTTCACCTTGTACTTTTATAAAGGTTATGGAGATGGCTGCTTTCCTTAAACCTTATGAAACAACCTCTGGTAGCTTCAAACTTTTCTTCTACAGCTTCCTCACCTCTCTTAGCCTTCACAGAATTGAAGAGAGTGAGAACCTTGCTCTGGATTAGGGTTTGGTTTAAGAGAATATTGTGCCTTGCTTTAATGTCTACCCAGATCACTAAAACTTTCTCCACATATCAGCAATTAGTCTGTTTCATTTTCTTATCACTCATGTTTTCACTGGAGGAGCAGTTCTAATTTTCTTCTGGAACTTTTCCTTTGCATTCATGACTTGGCTAACTAACACGAGACACCTACTGTTTGACCTCCCTTAGCTTTCGACAAGTCTTCCTGACTTGATCACCCCCACCTTTTTGGATTTAAAAGGAGAGAGGTGTAACTCTTCCTTTTACTTGAATACTTAGAGGCCATTCATTGTAGGGTTATTAATTGACCTAATTAATTGTGGAGCAGTCAGAACATACACATCTATCAATTAAGTTCACCATTTAATCGGGGGGCATGTGGTTCGTGGCACCCCAAACAATTACAATAGCAATATCAAAGATCACTGATCACCTATCACCCTATCAATTATAATAATAATGAAAAAGTTTGAAATATTGGCAAGTAACAAAGAGACACAAGATGAGCAAATGCTGTTATAAAAATGACACCAATAGACTTGCTTGACATAAGGTTTCCACAAACCTTCAGTTTGCAAAAATGCAATACCCGCAAAGTGCATTACAGCGAAGCACCAAAAAACGAGGTATGCCTGTAGATGGCAACTAAATCTTGCCAATAGAAAACTGCCATGTTGGTCTAAGGGAAACTTTCATGCATGGTGCCTATCGAAGTATCCCAACACTACTAACAGCTGGGATTTCATTAAACTATGAGTAGACTTTATGACTTTTTCTGCTTGACTGTTAAGAGGAGTTTGAATCTGTAGTAGAATCTGACTTCTATGATTTGCTCTCATTGTATCCTGAGATGATATTACGATTGGGCAATAGAAGAACTTCAACTCCCACCCCTAATGAAAGGACACCAAAGAAATTGAAAAAGAAGGTTATCGACTCTGGACAACCAACCTGGCCTAGGCCGATCTGCAACACAAACACTCACACACACGCGGATCAGATGAACACCCAGGTCTGTCTAACTAGCGACTTTGGAAATAATTAATTGGTGAATTAATAAAGAAGCATGGCATCATGGGAAGTTTCCAAGACTGAGCACGAAGATATCTGGGCTCCAGTGTTAGTCTGATTTGAGCCACAGGCAATTTTCCATAAAGCCTTTTGATTCCTGAGAATTCTGGACCGGATGACTTATCTCAACCCGAAAAGTCTACAAATTTTACAAAATATGTAAGATGTACTCTTAATTGTCCTGTCACTGACAACAGGATTAATTCAAAGACTCAAGTTGTCTGGAACAGCTGTACAGTGAGCTTCACTGGCAGCCAATCCTCGCTGTGTTTCTAATGGTACCAAAAAAAAAAAAAGTCATTATAATCAGTTTTAAAACAGTCTTTCAGATTTCTTGCTTGGAAGGGTGACAATACCGTACATCTTGACCCTGCATTTCCTCCTACCCATTTTTTCATTCCTTTCTTTCCTTCTTAAAAGGCAATCTTTCCTTTCATGATCTGAGTAACAGGAATGAGTCTGGCCTATCCGTCTCTCCTCTGCCGCTTCCGTGACATTGTTGGGAGGAAAGTCAGAAAACATAGACAGCAATCAAATCATCAGTCGTTTGGGAAATAACCATCACTGTGTGCAACTACATTAATTGAAATTGTCGGCTGATTTGAAATATTTCATCACGGTAGCACAGTGTTATTGCCCATATGCCTACTCCAAATCTTAATATTTATACAATTTTAGAAGGGTTATTTCCCCCCGTTTGCTTAATCAACCAGGATAATCTGAAAAGAACCTGGCCATGTAGAGCAAGATCCCTCAAGTATAATGCTGTCATATTTCTCTTCTGTGTGGAATTAGCTGTTCATGGGAAGTTAATCTCTTTTCACTGGGGGAAGGGAGATTTACAAAATAGTGCCAGCTCACAAAGGTCAGCTTTCACTCACTCTCTTTTTCTCTTTGCTGCCCTCTTTACCCCTGTAAATATTATGCTTTGCTTCTGAAATAAATCATCCAGCCATTCTTAGGAGTAATGTTTGTTTGGGGCAAACACTGATTACAATGAAAGGATTAGAATTTTGTCTTGCCTTCTCTACATGGATTTTTCACATGGACTCTTCTTAAATGCTTTAGGGTTTCTGTTATGCTCCTTTGATTCCTGGAGGCGTTATGTGCAGAAGGAGAGGGATAAAGAAGTAGAACAAAATAAGAAATCGAGGAAGGGAGATCGACCTTGATTAAGCATCTATCATAATATGGGCGCTGTTTTACACAATTTATGCACATAATTTGATTGCTCTATCCATGGTGAAGTGATCACTATTTTCCTCATTTTATGAATGAATGTGTTAAATCTAGGTGAGATTGAGTAATTTATCCCAAGTCGCCAAGCTTGTAAGGGTCACGGCCCGAAATCGCTACCTGGGTCTGGGACGTGATCACTGCGATTTCCATAGTGCTTTGGTGTCTCCTGTACCCACTTCTTCTAAATGCTTCGAAGGAATACAATAGTTTAGGTGATGCTAATGTGTTTAAAGTTGTCTTTATTACTACTTGAGCAAAAATCATTTCTAACGTTTTACATGAGAAAATATGTTAACAGTGAAAAATCCTATTACTTCATGCGTTTGCTCAAAGGATATTTGCCGGAATCCAACCACCCCTGCTGACATTGATACCTAATGAATGATATTGGTACCTAATGAAGTCACTAGGTGTTTTATCTAACGTAGCTGAAGAAAAATTCCAGGTGGGGGAAAGCGGTATGCGTTGGAGGCTAGGTGCTGAATTTCGGCTTCACGTATGTTAATCGTTTCGTTTTGGCAGCAGATCTGTAAGTGTGTTGTGCGAAAGTAGGTGCTGTGACTCAGACACCAGACAAGTCACTCAGGTCACCCCAGTATTAATTGGCAGAGTCCAGAGATCTACTCAGGCCTTCTGACGCCGGAGCCTATGCTCTTAAACCGGCAAGAGACAACCCACATCACATCACATGCTCGCATCACCCATGTGGGAAGATGACTACATCTAGTGCAACGCTTTTTCGCTGTCCTCTAAATGTTCATGTACATAAGTACAGCTCTTTCTAGAATCTACAGTCTTCCTCGTGGCTGCTGTGTGTGTGTGTGTGTGTGTGTGTGTGTATGTGAGAGAGAGACTCACGTGTTTAAGAACACTTGCTATATTGAAAAAAAGATAGACTTTAGGTAGATAGACAAAGAGACAGACAGACACAGATAGACAGAATAACCTCATGCATAATTCAATACTCAATTTAAGTGATGTAAACCGAAAACAAAGGTGAGGTTTATTTCCAAGAAGAGGTAGGATGGGGTAAGGTGTGTCTGAACTTGTTCACATGTAGCAGTGGTCAGGCAACATCTTCTCGGCTGATCTGACCAGTGCCCCTCCAGGGAGGGGAGGCTGTGGGACAGAGGGCTCAGAAGGGAGCCGTCCACACCCGCTCACTCCCAGACGAGGCCCAGCAACAGAGAACGCTGTGACCCTGAGTGAAGAGCAAAAAACTGTAGTAAGAGGATCAAGATTTGGGCCCCGACTCTCTCTTCTTCAGCAAATACATGAATGTGTCTTAGCCTCCATTTTCTTCGTTCGGAAAGAAGGGAAAATAATAAGCAGATCACAGGATTACTAACGGGGTCAAAGGAAAAAAAAAGAATTAAGTGAAACATAATTTGTAAACACTTGAGTGCTCTATAAATGCAATTTCCCTCTTTTTCACACTAGATGACTCCAGTTTTGTCAAAAAGGTCTTGATGGCTATTGCGTTGAGCTGCCTCAGGGACTCTGTGACATGCGGGCTACCTGTCTGGGCAGCTGTCTGCAGCCAGTGCTTTGAATGTCGAGTTTTGAGTGAAAAATAGCAAGAGCTGATGGCAGGACCAGTGTCCACGCCAAGGTCACTGCATTGCAGGAAAACCCGGAAGCCGAGCACTCCCAAGAGAACTGAATTTTTTAAAAAATCACGCTACCCTCACTTCTACACAGAAAATAAACCAACAATATAAGCAAGAATAGAGGGAATGGCAGGAAGAAAAGGTTTATGGGGATTTGAGATTGGGGAAAGAAAATACAAATGGCATGAACATACTTTTTAAAGTATTTCTCTTAATTCCGTTAAATGAAAGATTGCGAAAAAGAAAATGACTTCCAGTGGAAATACGTGTATGGGTTTTGTTTGTTTTAGAGCACAATCTTCTTTAAGAAAATGTACTCTGCAAACTATTAGTCAATAGATGGTCGTGGGGATGGGGAGCATGGCGTAGGGCATGCAGTCGGCCTTAATGCAATGGCTGGGTGGAGAGCCAGAGGGGAGAAAGAGAAATTAGGAGGATCGTTTCATAAACTATATAA
This sequence comes from Pteropus medius, assembly GCF_902729225.1. Taxonomy (NCBI): domain Eukaryota; kingdom Metazoa; phylum Chordata; class Mammalia; order Chiroptera; family Pteropodidae; genus Pteropus; species Pteropus medius. Next base: position 3,931,638 of record NW_024356333.1, read on the forward strand.
ATGTCTAACCAATGCACTGTATCCTTGAAGCTCATAATAAAATAAAATTTTTAAAACCGTACTTAGAAATCAGCACGAGCACTAGCTAAGGCTTTGGGGTGAGAAATAATTCCCACGGGTAGGACACATTACTATTGTTCGCAGCTATAAGAAGCGTATTTGTTAGGGGTTTCGAATCTCACTATTTCGAAGCAAAAGCATCAGCAGAGCCACACGCCAGGGCAGAAGGTAGAAGTCCTTCGTCCCTGGAGCACAGCACTGCACCGTGAGGACGTGGCTCCTGCGGGGCTCAGGTGCCGTCTGGGGTGCACCGGGCGTTAGGCACGCGGCATTCTCATCGGCCTGGGCAACGGGACGGGGTATGGGCACAGCTATGAGACCACTGAATGCAATGGCCAAAGCGACAATGACTTAACTGCTTCCTGCCTGTGTCTATGTGTGTGGGCGTTCACACGTATTGTGCATTTATTTAATTAAACTTAAAGACTCAACATGTCTGTCAATAAATGTGAATAAATCGCCTAACTTTGACATTCACCCAGTGAAAGCTGGCACTTTTGGAAACATTTGCAGGTCTTAAGGACATGGATCCTGGCAAGGTTCTCACTCTCATCAGAGGTAAGGCAGAGGGGACTGTGACTACACTGACTAGAGAATGTCACATGTTCAGGGACCAGCGAGAGGGCCTTGTGGCTGGAACAGAGACCAGAGGAGGGCAGTAAGAGATGAAGTCAGAGAAATAGCCAGGGGAACAGACCAAGAAGGGCCCCGGGCGCCCAGTATGAGACTTTGATTGTCACTCTGAGTGAGAAGGGAAGCGAGTAGAGACTTCTCAGGAGGGGAGCATCCTGATCCGACTTAGTTTTAAGAGGATCTTTCTGGCGGCCATATTCTGGGCAGAGGCAAACAGCAGGACTCCAGTTAGAGCCAGATGAGAAAAGACGATGTTGGTTTCAATTGGGGTGGTTAGGATGTATTTTGAAAATAGAGTCGATGTGTTCGGTATAAGGGAGAGAGTGAGAGAGGTGGCAAGGACAGCACCACAATTTTTGAGCTGCATCTCTGAAGGAATGGAGGTGCATTAATTCAGTCAGGGAAACGGAGGTAGGAGCTGTTGAAGGGGACGCATGTGGGGAATTTGACCTAAGATTATTTAAAGTGGCAGAACAACTTTATTATAATGCTTTTCAGAGCACTGTTGTTTCTGACATCTAGCAGGACTTTACACAATAATATTTGGACATAATAAATAATTACAGTTGCAACTTTGCTCAGAACTCTTCAGTATCTCCCCACGGCCTTTAGAATAGTCTGAATTTCACAGAGTGTTACAGGACGCTTCATGTTTTGACCCCAGTTCCACATCAGTTGCATCTTCTGTTTCCAATGAAATATGTAGATTATATCAGTAATCTCTAGTTAAAACTGAGGGGACTGTTTTTTCTCACTCATATGATCACACACATTAACATGATGACGTACCAGCTGAATAACTCGAAAATGATCAATGCAGTCGCTTTCCCTGAAAAGCTGAGAGAAACAGAAGGAGGGGATGGAAAGGGAGGAAATAGGAAGAGAAAAAGAAAAGTAATCTTCGTTTATGGTCACGTGTGGCCCATCCCCCAAACCATGCTCAGAGGCCAGGCTGGGCACCAACATGGTGCTGTGGTTTCAGTCATACAGAGACCAGAAAAGGAATCACAGCCTATGTGGATTATGTGTAAAACCGAGATGAACGATGAAGTAGGGGGCTCTTTCACTTATTCTTTTGAAACTGAAATCGATTGAGTCTAAATGGTACATTCGTGACATGTGACATAAATATCTAGTAGGGGCTTCTTGACGCCGGTTTCTCTCGACTCCAAACATGTTCGTTACAATCAGATGTGCCTTACTAAACCCTTTAATCTTGTTACTGCGGTAAGGAATCTAAAACGTTTCTGTGACCAACTTTAGTTTCCGCCATTCACACATTGTCATATGATCATGCCTGCCAACTTGGTATGGCTACTCTCCCTCCTGCTTATAACCCCTTCCTCCCTTTCTCTACCTTCCTGAAACCTTCAGGTGTCACTTCCACCATGAAGCATCTTCTGAATGTTTCTCTTGTATGGTCCATAGAACATATTTTAAAAACTAAATTGTTCTTAAGTATCTTCTCTTATTAATTGATTTATTTACTGAGTACTGACTACCTACTATGTCATAGTACTGTGCTGATCACTGGAGAGAGAGAGGGGGAGAGACGGAGAGGGAAAGAGAAAGAATGAGAAAGACAGAGAGAGAGACAGATAGACAGAGACAGAGACAGAAAGAACAGTTTATAAAGAATTTCTCGGTTTAGTATTCAAAAGAATTGTCATAATTAGAGACTACCATAATACACGCAAACATTGTGACACATTATAGTCGTACTACTGAAGAAGAGGAAGCAGTCGTTGGCATTCTGGGAAAGGCAAAACACACACACACACACACACACACATCACAGTAGAACGAGTAATCGAGGTGCGGCTTCAGGAGCGGCTGATCATCAAGAACTCAACTGGTTTTCAAATAATCCACTTCTCTTGGCTACTCACCATGCTCCCCCAAATGCCATCAATCTAATTTTAACCTTTTTAATTTTTATGTGTGAAAACCTCAAAAGAATTGCTTTTGACCGGAGCTGTTTATGTCCCATGGTTCCCTCTTTGATGTTTACTTTGCATAGATCCAATTCTCTGAACCTTGGAATGCTGGGCTAATAACAGTGTGGAGCCTTAATCAAGACACAGCACGAAGGTTAGCCTCACCCTGCTCCAGAACTGATTTCATAGCTCCTGGGATGTCCTTGGCAGGCAGGTGGATATATGGCTGCGTTACACCTGGACAGACTTCCGCCTCTCAGGACGAGGTGTTCAGCAAATGACTATTTTACTTAGTGATGTTCTTTCAATCCTTCCCTCTTTCTTGTTAAAAGATCAGTGTGCTGCGTCCCTAGATTAATGGGATAAAGTTAAATAAATGAGCTTTGTCTGAATGTACTTCAAATTCACACGAACACTAATTTATAGAGAATAAGAGCACCTCGCCTGTAAAACTCAACAGTTTTCAAGTAATAATGTCAGTCCCAATGTTTGTGCCAGGGAGGGTGCAAATAGATCTACGCGTACTGCACAATCCGATAGGCACAATCGTGTTCCGGTGGCTCGGCTCAAACTATTAATCAAAATAATTGCTACTGTTTGGGCCATATTTTCTGATAATGTCTAAAGTTTTCGACAATTTGATTAAGATTCCAAACCGATATGTTTCCCCTTACAGAACAAATATTGACAATACATAATCATATTCGTTGAGTAAAGATTTCCTTTAGTGTTGATTTAATATAAATAAATAAAATACATCTGCTGTTTGATTTCAATGGAAACTATAATGTATCTGTAACCGAAACACTAAAAACTGTAAAAGATTACAGTATAAAGATCTTATAACAGAACTTAATCTGGCATATGTTATACATTTAATAATTTACACTATCTATTTTAAGCATATGCTTTCACCGTAGGATGTATAGTACCAGTGATTCTCATTAAAATGTACAGATTAAGAAAAAACATAATAGAGGTTAAAAAAAAGTTTGGGACCTTATGAATTCTCATTCGCAAGCTATGGCTTAATTAAAGTTTCAAAATAATAGTAAAGAAAATGATGAGAAGAATACTAGACTCTTAGGTAAAACAAGTATGCCACTGGAACCCAGACAAGTACTAGCAAATCCCAAAGTCCTCTGCGTCCATGAAATTTGGACTTAGACTGTGGCTTAAAAGATGAAGCTAAGTGTTTATGACCTAAACGGTCCTCCCTGTCTGTCATCCTGTTCCCTGTAGACACACAAACACAGATGCCCATTACCATTGCAACGGCCTGTGCGTGACGATTGCTGAGATCAGGTATCACCTAAACGGTGCACATTAGAAGGAGGAGACCAGCAGCTGTATCACCAGGAAATCCAGTTTCCCTACTAACTTCACAGAAGTGTGGTTTTTGTTAAAGGGGCCTGAGCTTCAGGCGTTAATGCTGGGGTCATTTTTGACTTTGCAATGCCTTTAGTGCCACGGACTATTTTACCTGTGGACATCCTAAATTCATTCCTTGGTAGCTTGTCTTGCTCTCCAGCTAACGGATCTTGCGAATATCACTGCATTCTAGAATACTTCAACACCGCACGCAAATAACCCAAACATATTTTCATCAGGCCACTCTCCTGCTCGAGAAGAGTCAGAAACTTTCTACCAAGTCAATCTCAAAATTCTTCGTTCCTGCCATGACTGCCAGGCATATCTCAGGATCCTTTTCACCAGTCTCTCCCTCTAAACTAGACACACACACATACACACATGCACACACACATGCACGCACACGCGTACGCACGCACGCATGCGCACGCACACACCACCTCACACTCTTCATTGTGAAATGCTTTTCCCCCAATATCATTCTGGTGCAAAACCCATGTTTCCTTCAAGACTGCATTCTACGTCTTACATAAAGCCCACTCCGAATCCTACAACCTCCCCAAAGTCCGTTTTTTTCTGAATTCTAATAATACAAATTGGACTATATGATGATCCCCTGCTTTCATTATTTTGTATACTTTAATTTTCTCTACTTGTCCTCCAAATGATACCATAAAAACAACTGAATAAATCAGTTTATATTTTCTTTGTGATGATGGGAACTTAGAACAGTTCACAGTGCCTGATGTTATAATTCTCTTATACCTCCCCCAAAATATTTTGATGACTCTCATGACCTCGGAGTAGAAACAAATTACTTTGAGTAAACTACAAGGCCGGATGATTCTGTCCCCTACCTCCTTCCCAGCCAGCTTTTCTCCTAATCCCAGAATCACTTCCCTCCCATGAAAACTTCTTGTTGGCCATGATAAACCACCCCAGGCACCTTGACCTACACTCTACTTGCCTGTGTGTTTTCCTCTGCCCAAACGCTCAAACCAACCCCTTTCATTTGGCTTACTCATACTCGTTTTTCAGACCTATCTAAATATCAGGAATTTAGAAACAGCATCCTGCAGTCCTAAGGGTGAGACCGCCCGTCTACTCTGCTCCCATGCCACCACCATGTCCAGTGACTGTCCCTATGCTACCCAGTGACTTGGGTTCGTCTCCTGCAGTTTTTACTGTTGTTTTCCTAGAGCCTATTCAGTACCTGGTACCAGATGTTGACTTCTTGAAGGCCCTGTGCCCCTTGTGAAGGCCATCTTTATTATCCTTTTCGATTTAATATCGACCCTAATTTCCTATTAAATTTAAAGCCTTAATCAACTGAGAACCTACTCCTCTTTTGTCATGGGAATGAGGAAGCCTTCCCAGGGTGCAAAGGAAAATATAGGCTTTTCATTATTTCTATGGCCAAAAAAAGAGAGAAAAAAATGAGAACAAAAGCAAAATTGTTAGATTTCCAACAAATAGAGTGTGACTATATTCATATCCTGCGACTCAGGGAAAAAGTTATTTTAGGCTGAATATAATATGGTATGATGCCATAGTAAAGGGGCTTTTCAAAGCAAAAGGCCTTAAACGCCCGACTGAAAGATTCAGACTTTATTTTAAAAGACTAGGATCCAAAAAGTAAAATGCCTAGAAAGGCTGAGAAGGTGACATAGAAAAATGGAGCGTGACTTCGCATGGCCACGGTGTCCGAAAGACAATTAAGAGACGGTGAGAAGTATAACACACTAGAGAACGTGGCCATGACTCTGCCCCAAATAACTGTAGCCATAACACAAGTGAGAGCGTGGTATTACCGGATATTCTCATTTTTCAAAAAACAACAACAAAAAATTATGTGAAGAAAAAAGGAAGAGTTACTTCTGAGAACAGCATTTATTCGGCAGGACATAAATTGGCAATTGAAACCCAATGAAGGCTTGGTCACCAGATCTGTGTTTCACGAAGTTAAAGTCAGTAGCAGAAAGAAAAATGAACACCCAAAAGATGTTTGTCTGCTGAATGAATGAATGAGTGAGTGAGTGAGTGAGTGAATGAATGTGAGACAACCCGAAGGCAAAGAGGTCGGTCAGTAAGATTTCTCGATGGTTTAGGTAAGGGTTTCAGAGGCCCTGAACCCAGGTGGGGGTCGTAGCAATTCGGGTTTCCATACGCCTTGTAGTTTCTAGTTTAGTCGATATTTATTAAGATGTTTTGAATCCTGAAATTATCAACAATAAGGGATTAGAAGGTAATGAATTTGATCCCAACTATGCCATTAATTAGCTGTATGAACTTGGGCCACTTATCAAAGGCTTTCAATCTCAACTAGAAGAATGAAGAATTACAGAAAACGGCACCTGAAAAGTTTTACAAAGCTGACGCTCTGTCTTTCTAAGATGACATCTCTTGAGCTATGTCAGTCATCTTTAATAACCTCTCTACTATGTAATTTCCCTTACATGAAGTTCAAGAATAGACAAAACTAATCTACGGTGACAAAAAAAAAAAAGAAAAAGCGATGCTTGCCTAGGCGAAGGGACATAGGAAGGGACGGAGGAATGAGAACATTCTCGGGGTGAAAGAAGTTCGCATACGTTAGAGGTACACTGAACTGAACACTCGCTATGGATCTATGCCTTTCGTTATATACGAATCGTAACTCAAAGAGATATTCGAGGGGAAAACGTTCACATTTTTAACCCCCTGATTCTCATGTCTGGTTGCACATTAGAATCACCCAGAGAGACTGTTAGGAGAGATTGTTACTTAAGTTCAAACCCCAGACAGTTTGATTTAATACATGTTTAGAGAAATCTAGAGACAAATCATATATTTTAATGCGACAGTTTACCTCTCATGTCTTATATGACTTTTACTCATAGTCATCTCTTTTTCTTTCCATGTTACTTGTCAAAGGCTACAAGCTCAGAAACACCACCAACCCCACGCAAAGTTAATCCTATTAGAATGCTGTACAAGGACGGGTGATAGTAAGAGAACCAAGAGATGTCTCTAAAGGGTAGAATCCTTCTAGCGTAGTGGGGGCTAGAGGGAGAGACAGGATGGTCTTTGCAGGAATGGTCAGAATTTGTAAGCGAGGAGACTTGGGGCATAGCGCTTGTGAGAACGCATCCACGTGGTACCTGTGGTCTTCTCTTGGGACATATAGACGGATCTAAACGGGCTATTCTCGTTAGAGGAGTCCATGCTTAGGTCACCTGTGATGGTGGTTTAGTCTGTTATCATGTATTTTGCAACTTACAGTGCCGTCTCTTTTGTCCATTGTGGTTTCTGTTTCGATGCCAAGTCACCCGCTTAGCCTAGCTAGCTGCCAGCTGGATGTTTTCCCCTTTATCGCATTAAATTAACAGAACCCAAACACTTTCCAGAGCTTCCCATCAAAACTAATTTCCAGAAGAACTGAACAAGAGGACAGCAGAATGGAGAAGTCAAACGGGTCTCATTCCTTGGAGAGACCCTGTCGGCTTGCCCCGATTTGGGGTCACTTTCTAGTTATCGCACTTCGCCTAATTTTTAAGGACTTGAGTAACTTGAGGAAATATTTATTTTCATGGCTACATTAAAAATAATAATTTCCACCCTGAAGTGACTGTAGTTTCCTGTTATATCACTCTCATAGCTAGTTTTTCTTACTGTTAATATTAAATTAGGAACATGGAAACTTCGATAACATCCTGGCGAATATCACTCTGAGAAAGCATGGCCAAGGCAGTGACTTGGAAGGTTCCTAATGTCTTTATGGCTTCCTGTGACCCTTTTCCTCATCAGTGACTGGAAGGCATATATCATCTTGTTTGGCTGCCACCATGAAAAGAGTATCTTTCTAGGAATTCATCATTTACAAAAGTCCCTCATTTCATGTTTGTTGCTGTTAATAACTTCACTCTCAGAGACTCAAAAGATGAAATACTGAAGCAGAATAACAACTAAAAATAGGGACACGTTAAGCCCACAATGGAAGGAAAAGTTCTGGGGAGGCAGAATGAAGTAACAGAGACTTTGACTTAATCAGAGACATTTTGAGTTGTATTTGATTTCAAAATATAATAAAGCTCCTTCAAAGATCTTCCTTTCACGGAGTATATGTATATCAGATCATTACACTGTACACGGTACACCTTAAATATCTTATAATTTTATTTGTCAGTTACACCTCAGGAAAGCTGAGGGGGAAACAAATTATCTTACTGTTAAAGCCATAGTCGCTGATGTATTATTTTTCCTTATAATACCTGAAAGAGGAAATGTGGAATAGGTTTTTTTTATTATTATTATTCATTTGAGAGATTAACAGACATGCTATTTAGGGAATAATCCATGAGACCTGTATTATATTGTGATTTCTGACTACTTCTCTCACCAAAAGTCTTGACAAGGCAATTATTGGATCTATTGTTTCTCTCTCCTGACAGAAGCAATTTTGTATTCATTCCTTTTTAGCTCGGAAATACAGGAGGAAGAATAGGAGCAGGGTAATATATTGTTTCCGTTTCTGTGTGTTCTAAAAAATGGCTAGTAAGCAGAGTGATCTTAGCGTAATTATGCTTTACGGTTTTCCTAGACTCGGAGGAAGTACCATGGGAAATCCAAATGACAGAGACAAGTTTTATATTTGATGGCCCATTTGGGATGTGAAGCCTGACAACCGAGCGTTCCCTGGGTCAAATGAGACAACTTGCAAATTATTCTACCGTATTTGATAATCGTAACAAAACACGCGTTCTGTAATGGAAATATTTCCTAAAATACAGTAAATACTTTTCTAATACTAGGTAGGAGGGATGTTTCTTAGAAAAAGGAGAAATAGGCCTATTTGAGGATTCTGATGCCTGGTCCCCTAACTGTCTTAGCCCCCAAAGAGTATATTGCATGTCATACCGTTTAAGGCCTTTCTCCTTGTTGGTATTCTAGGAGTTTGAGTAACGCCCAGCTTTTAAATAATGTGGGGAGATGGGGATTGCTTCCTCTCTTTGAAGCATATACCTGTGCCAAATGTGGGGACTCACAGAAGGTCAAAAGAGAGATAAAATGATAATTATAAGGGCTAGAAAAGCAGAGGAAGGGTCTCCTCCACTATTACGTAGCTTCATTCTTCGGTTGCTTTGAGACTGCTGTGTGGCACTATTTCTTGCTATTATCAACCTGTTGTTTATAACGCAATTCTAGTTTTGGCATTCCATCATATTTTTAAAAGCTGTTTTACCTTTGTTTGTAAAGTTTCCTATTTATTTTATTGCGATATAATTCACATGCAATGCAATTCACCCATCTGAAGTCTGCAATTCAACAGTTTTGAAATCTGTCATTTTTTTTTTTTTGATAAACTGTCTGGCAGAGAATCAGACCAGAGAAATTTTACTCATCTGGGGAGTTTGAGATATAGAGCAGATACCTTTAAACTTGGTTGAGTTTTTCTTCCAAAATCTCACAAAATAGGTACATTCTCAACTGTATGCTGACAGCAACAGTTTCCTGACCCTGAGTGAAACAACAGTGAAAGCCATAAACATCATTGAAATGTCTGCTCCTGAAGATAAGGCCAAGAGCCAACTAAACGGCTTACGTGTCAAGACTGAGACCCGGCTCAGCCAATCGCTTTACGACTCTCTTGCCTTACAGTGTTCGCAGATCCAAAGCTATCAGGTCACAGACTCCGCTCACACGAGGTCACAAGAGCTCCTCATGCAAGACCCGCCTTAAAATCACTCGGCCCAGACGCTACGCCTCCACCAACATCCTCCTCCACCTCCCTTTTCGAGACACTGCTTTAAGGAGGTGATGTTACTCCAATACATCTAATAAACTTAGCTCTGCCTCATTAAGTTCCACAATTGGCGACCTCGGGGACCATTTTATTCTCAAGTGAGACAAAGAGCATGGCGTTGGAATCAAAGAAAATCTTAGGTAGTAACTCCATACAAAAATTAACATAAGAATTGCTCTCACGCACAGAACTTACAGATTTACTCTGGATGTCTGTGAAACTCAAAGAACCTCTTCGTAACTTGATATTCAATATCTTTAAAAAATAAAAAAGCAGGTTGGACATTACTAGTACCTCCTGGAATTTTGACAGATGTCTGAATCAGTCACCTCACAGTATAAAAATAAATGTAAATGACTAATAACAGTTTCTTTTTTTAAGGAGTTGTGCAAACCCTTATTATTTTCTACTCATAAAATTGTAATGTTACTGTCTTATCTATTCTTGGTAATCATGAATAAATAAAAATCATATGCCAAAAAAAGAATTATTTCCTGTTTGGAGCAGCAGCATTTGGGGGGCTGACCACCACCACCCCTTTCTTTTTCCATCTCATCTAAGTGTAGGTTTCTCAGACATCTTGGTAGAAGTTGAGTTTAAAAACAAAACAAGAAAAGCAAAAATATATATATATATATATATATATATGTATACACACACACACAAAACACACACACACACACACACACACACACACACTACTGCCTCTATAAGATAAAAAATAATTAGCCCGTTTTCTACTCTGCCAACTCTCCCACAGTGGATATATATACTAATTCTTTTCGTGTTTCTACTGCAGCTCTGTGTCTCCGGGTAATCATGAACAAGTATTTAAACATTTTCCCAGTATGTGCAGCCTAGCAAAGGTTGAATTCCATTGAACTAGCAGATCGCTCTTTAATTTTCTGCTTGGATGGGTTGTTTTTTTGTCCTGTAGTTTCCAAAATATTTTATGAGTCTTGATGGAGAGGCCTAAATGCTTGCAAATTTTGCTGATCTCTGCCAAAAGACGATTAACCATCCCTCGCTCTTCGGAAACCCATGTACCAGCCGGCTTAGTGACGGAGGAAACATGATATACTGATGAGAAACAGTGTTTTCCCAAGAGCTGCAAAACAGAACTTCCACACAGGGATAAACACACGGATGTCCATAATTACTCCGTGCAGATTTTAGACTAGTTCCCTGTTTCTGTAGTTGAGGGAAGTATCTATGACTCTTAAAGATGTAAAGTGCGAGGCAGCTCGAATATCATCATCCCTTAAGCGCAGCCCACGATCTGTGAAAAATAATTATGTGACTTCGAAATGGGCTACCGTGACCAATACAGATATTTTCATGACCCCACGTTAATTGTTCCGAACTGTGCAGTTATTTCACTTCAAATGATAATGATCTGGTACCTTGATTATCTTGTGTCATTTGTGCAATTGAGCAGACATCCAGAATAAGTTACGTTTCCTGTATCTCATAATAGATTTTTTAAATAAGGCTTAAAATAATTGAAAGATCATATCATAATGGAATATTGTTATTATTAATTTTTTTTTTTTTTTGGCAAATTTGTATGTCTGTTTCACCGGTTGTCTTTCTCATCTCTGTGAACTGCAACTCTTTTTCTAGGTGCTCAAACTAAAAACCTTGATTCCTTTCTGTCTGGGATGTGGTAGGTTTTATTATGGTTTTCAATTATTTGCTCCCTTCTATGACAAATGAAGAGACCTGCAGGACCTTCCTATAGGAGTATATGTCCCCTCCTATTGACCATGGACTTGGTAATGTTGCTTTGGGCAACGAGATGTGAACAGATGTGCTTTACACCTTACGCCTCCACACAGGTTCTAAGAAGACTGTCCCCATTTAAGAAGACTGCACCTTCCCTGGCTGGAACTGCTTCCACAGCACGGATTCTGGATTTGTGAAAATCGTAAGAAAGAACCAGGCAAAGCCAGACAGACACACGGTGAGCAGAACCACGGCTGCTTGCATGTAGCCTGAGCAAGGGATCAAGCAAGGCTTGCTGTTGTAAACTGCTAAATACGGCCCATATCCAAGGCATTGGCCAATCCAGTTATATCGCTTCCTTCCACATATTTCCACTACCAGATCACTTTTCCTCTGCTGCTATTATGGTGGCCATGCCACCAAGCTCTCTCATGCCAGTTTTGTAACAGCCTCCCAATGGGCCTGAATGCTTCCTCCCTTATCATTGACTCACCCATCTATTTTCAACATGGTATCTGAACAATCCTTTTAAAATGTAAAGCAGATTGTGTCACTCCTGTGCGCGAACCCCTTCAGTAGCTCCCCACATCACTGAGATGACAGCCAAAAAGTCTTATAATGGCTCACATAGCCACTGGCGGCTCACGCAAAATGCCTACCTCTATGCCTGCCCTCCCCAGCATCTTCCCCTACTAAGCTGAAGTCTATAACTTTGACAAAAACCTAGTAAGCGAATTTGTTCGATGGGTGAAGGAAGACATTATATTTTCAGAAGATAGGTACACCATTAAAACTGCAGAACACAGTATGCTGAATCAAAGGCCTCTTTGATTCTTTTTCCTTTGGACCAAAATACTTAAACCTCAAACTTGAACCCCAAATTGAAAAGGATACTCTTATTATTAATACCTATATGAAATTAGAAACAATCAGTTTCTACTTCTGGTTTCTATCTTATATGCAGATAAACTGGGACAGCCATTCCTTCTAATTAGTAAACTATTAGAGAGAAAAGAGATTTAGGTCAAAATACACAGATTCCAATGACTACTGCATAATTCTGAGTGCAATCCAGTGTCCTTTGAAAAAGATGTTTCAAAATCAAAATCTTTCATCAGGCAGCAGACTTTCAAGTGGCTTAGGATTTGTACCCATTTGCTTTTCTCTCTCTGTTATACAGTAAAAAAAGAAAGGGAAAATAAATGTGGCCATCTGAGAGTTGCATGTGGTAGCCACAAGTTACTTATCTCACTCAAGTTCCTGTTGGAAAGATCTTTCAGATGCTTCTCCTTTTTGCCTTAATTTTTATTATAGTTCCTTAGGGCTACAGTTAAATTCCATCATAAACATACACTCCATCTAGCTCTACTAAATGACCTCAAAGCAGGAAACACAATCCACGTGAGATGATTGTTTTTTCAAATGTGTTTTTAAAGAATTTATAGGTCATGCTTATCAGGGTGGCCTACCGTAGCCATGCATGTATACAGAAATATTTTTGAAAAATGGCCATGGTACCATTTTTATTTTTTACAAAGTAAGTGGAAAAAACAAGATGGACCTAGCATGCCTAAGTATGTATGTTTATGTGTGAGTTACCATCTACTTAGAATTTTAGAATTTACACAAGATATTTTACTTGTATTACTTCTCAAAATCTTTATGCCTAATCATTAAGCGTTATTATTTTTACTTATGTGCTACAGAAGAAATTCTGATTGCCTAAGACCATCAAAGAAGTAAATTGCTCAGTTCGGATTTGAACCTCAGCCTTGAGTGTAAAGCATGCAGTATACACAGACAGGAAGTGTCGACTCTGTAGGATGGAATGTATAGAATTCTATTGGTAAGATCTAAATTTTCTTACATTAAAACTATGCCTGAGAGCAAGCTTATTGCTGCTGTAGGTTGTTTATAAAAGCATTTTGTAACTTATGAAGCCAGTTTTCCCATAACTACCTTTTAGGTGAGAAAAGATTAGACATGTGTTACTCTCATTTCCATTTGATTACTGAGCACATAGTTTAGATAAACAAAACTTTCTATATACGGGTCCTTTCACCTGAGCCAAAAACATGGGGCTACCACACTCCTTGACAAAATGAGTGTACACAGTACCTTGGCTGGCTGTGTACACAGTACATTTGCAATTGATAAATGCGGACACTGTCACAAATAAAAGGCACTCATATTGCATCACGGTAATGTCTATGTCAACCAAGTCCACTTCCATGACAGGTGCCCCTAAAGCCGCAAAGGACCAACAAGTTTCTGTTGCTGTCTTTGTCAGTTTGCATATTTTCCTTCCTTTAACTGTATTACAGAAGAACTGTCTCCAGAATATATGAAAGAATTCACAGGGAAAAAAAATGAATTTAGTTTTATTCATAGGCTTGAATTCTATTTTTCACTTTCTACCATCCCCTAAATTTTCTCCTTTTGAGTCTGATTTAGTACCAGAAATCCTTTGAAAGCAGCGAGTCTGCCATTCGATCTGACCATGCTGTAAAACTATGCAAATGTTTTCTTGTAGACATCATACATTTATACACTCTTAGAGTCATGGACATATTATAAATTAGTTTATGTCTATCGTCTAAAATGACAGATGACTTACGAGTAGAACCTTATATTAGGCTTTATTTTCCCAATAAAATTAGAATTTTGCATAGACTTTTTAAAAATTAAGCCACATTTCTAACTACTTTAATACTAGGTCACTAGTATTTTTTTAATTTTTTTTATGTTATTGCCAGCCATGTCTGGTACATGATCTGTCATTAATAGCTGTCTGTTGAGAAAAACCACTGGTGATTTGGGGTTAAGAAAGGTATGTGGATGAAAAAGGGGTGCTGTAATAAGTCATAAATCCCTAATTGGGAAGGACATGGTGGATAGTCACACCTCAGGCTTATAACTTCTTTAGCGAAAGGTTTTTAAGCCAGCCTTGTCTATTGTTTTTGTGCATCTAGGCTAACACATCTTTGCAGTGCCAGAAATAACATCCCTAGGTGACCACCTTCAAGAGATCACATGATCTCATTAACTCCCCTGTAATCCAATCCCCGCCTTGCTTCCTCCCACCTTCATGACTTTTTTCCTTACCTTCCCTCCTTAATTTCAAATGCATAAAAGACACTGCAAACTGTCATTCTCCAGAGCATTAGAGATCTCGCTTCCTGGCCAAGTGTTGTCAGTTTGGGCTCAGTTAAACTCTTATAAAAATTCTCCACAGGTTTGGACATTGCCTACATTGACAGGTCAAGAGGGAAAGCTTCAGAGTGTACAGAATTGTTTTGTTTGCATAGACGGTGGCCGAGCAGAGAGAGAGAGAAAAGCCTTGGAAACAAACAAACGTGGAGACTGCACGCAGACTTGTCCCATGGAAAGCCAAGAAGTTAGTTTCCTGTCCACTTAGAGTCACAAAGGCAATGGGAGTGTGAGCTGGGGCCACGAAGATGGGAAATGACACAGATGAGATGAGGAGACCGTCACGGTCTGGGGTTACACTGTGTTTTCAAGACTCTCTATGGAACCAGAGTGAATACAATGAGCCATGGAACGCAGACCTAATCTTATGTTCCAGCAAGTGGCCATATTCGCGAGGCTGTGTGCTTTGCAATACATTACCGCCCTACCAGGAGCCATTGCTTTTTTTCTTTAAGACTGTAATTCTCCTTTTAGTAACGCACGAAATGGACAGTTTCGATAAAGATGGACATACATTTGTCTGAGAACCCACCGTGTTTACATTTCCAGTGTTTTCCCTTTGATTCTGAGAAGAACATCAATAGAAAGAAGATAATAAAAAAGACAACGTTTTTCCTTTCTGCGTATTTACACCTTCCATCATTGACTAATCGGCAGTTGAAATAAGACAAGTTGTAACATGTACTTTAGAGAGTTAAATTTGCTTAATGAGAATTTTGATTAAGAAAATCTATCTCGGGCACTATTACACCTTTAAATGATTCAATTTTACTCCTATGGAAATAAGACTTCAACATTTCAATTTCAAATGATTTAATCACATTTAGAATGAATGAATATGCAGTTGGAACATCCTATCAACATTAACCACTATGCTTTCGTGATTTGATATTAACATGTAAAGAAAGGGATGATAAAAGTTATACTATTTTTAATTCATTATCTCCTATGTGGGATTCTGATGCATACAATTTGAAGAAGTAATTCATTCTTGAAGTAAGTATAATCCAGTCCTCAAATGTGACTGTCAGAAAGTTAATGTGAAATCATAAATTTCCAAATTCTCCTTATTTTGTTGGTCTACAGATATAGTACCTATAAATACAGATGAGCCCCAAAGCCATGACACTGAGTGTGATACTCACGTGGTTCTCTGGCTTATTTTCTGTCTCATGCATGAGAGCCAGAATTCTGCCTATTTTGCTTTCTTCTGTATCCCCAGAAAATGGTAAAGTGCCTAATATATAATAGGTATTCAATGAAAATTAATTGAAGAAAAGACCAACTCTGCTTTCAGAGTTCACAGTCTAGAGGAAAGCAAGCAGGTGATTAATGAATGCTTACATAAATTCTCAGCAATCTTCTTGGTGGTCCCTGCGTTATGTTAAGACATATAGTGAATATTATCCAATTGTGATGCTTTTGAAGTTACACAGACCATGTTAGTAACTGAAGTTGAAAAGAAGCAAATAATTACATATTTTGTAAAAGAGTAGAAGAATTTTTTCTGAAAAAAATATTGTTAGAGAACTTCTTCATTATAAAAACTGTTGTATTATTAATGGTCACAATGTAAACTGACACAACCTTTGTCTCAAGCAGTCTGTAAATGTATGTAATGAGTCTTAAAATGCTTAAGTTTTAATAACTCCCACTACTGGAAATTTAACTTGAGGAAATATCACAAAATGTTTGGATGATTCAGTCCACATTGTCTAATAAAAAATTACTTATAAGATCAAACAATTAGAAATAACCTAATAGCCAACACTAGGAGAAAATTTAAATTAACTACTGCACATCGCTAAGAATGTCCTTCATACCAGATATGCATACCTAAAAGAAAAAAGGGATATGCAGCCAAAATTTAGCCATAGTTTTCTCTGGGTGGTGATGCTATTTCACATATGTTTTTAGTTTTCTTTATATTCTTGATTGTCTACTGTTAATATATATTTATATATATACATATACATACATATATATATATATATATATATATATATATATGTATTTTTAAACACCCTTTACTCAATTAAGTGTCATGTTTATCATCTCCCTGTTCATACCCTTGCAGTCTGTTAACGATTGTTTCTCATAGTTTCCCCATATGTGGTTCTGATCCACTCTATGGCTCTAGGGCCCAATCTAAGCAGATACATGCACTGGGTTTGTTTCACATTTACGTAAAATTTTAACATTCTCCCTTGAATTAATGAGGTGAAGGGGCTGATATCCCAAGAGGACAAATGTGAAGTAATAATAACTTGTATAAAACCAGTGGTGTGACAGCTGTCACTCACTCGCCAACCCGGCAATTCCACAGATGCCCTGGAGGCAGCCCGTGGAGGACCCCAGAGCATCGTCCGTGAGCGAAAGAAAAGGCACTGGAGCACCGACTCTTCTTTTATGGAATAAGCTCATGCCCAGCACAGGAAAAAATAAAGAGAGAAAAAGCGCGCGAGAGAAAATCACCACCTTTGTTCTCTTCTGCCATCATTTCAATCCACTGGCTTAGCTAAATGCCCGTCTCTCTTTCAGTTTTTGATACTGAAAAATACTTCATGCACAGCCATGTTGAGTTTGGTTTAGAAACCCCTTTTTTAACGGGCCATTTACCTTTTCCACTATTAATTCTCCAAAGTAAACACTGTAACATGACATTATAAAGTGACAGTTACTAATTTTTTTCTTTTTTTTTTTTAAGGACAAGAACAAAACGTTTGCTTTCCTTTTAAAAATCGGCGATCTTCAGACTGGTTAAGTGAGGTCCGGGAGCTTTAAACCGTGTGCTTTAGTAGCACGGGACTGACCAGGCTATGTCCCAACGATTCCATTTCACTTAATAACAATCGAATTATGATATTCTTATTTGGAATCGACTTTCCCACTACTATTTTTCTCAGCTAAAACTACAACAAGGGTTTGCTGGCCCTGCACACTCTCGACTCTTGAAAATAGCAGACATTTTTAGTTGTTTCTAAGCTGCTCTTTTTACATGAAAGCTCCCCAAGGTTAAAGCAGGCTATCATCTGCAGGGAACCCCTCCCCCCCCCAAAAAAAACTGTTTTAAACCCTAGAACACCTAGGAATCTTTCGAACGCTTACTCAGAAGCCAGGAGAGCCCTTGAAAAGGGTCTCCACAATGGATATTATTTTTATAGAAGAAATGATAATATACCCCTTGAAGGAAGTTTTATTTCATGTGATTTTTCTCCAGTTGATTCTAAAAGGTCATAACTTTTACATAAGTTTTACATCCTGTATTTTATCATACTCATATCCCTGGAAGCTTCTGTAGTTCAACTCACAGAAGACACAATACAAAGTCCCTAATGACACACTGAGCCTTCTGCTCTATTCTGAGGCATTGGAGCAGGAAAGAAGTTCTTCTTAGGAGACAAGCATGTGAACGTTAGTATTTTATGCTGAGTGACATAAATTCTTAGAGAAAAAAGAAAAACGGAAGGTCAGATACAATTGTGTTCCGTTGGCACCAATCAAAACCTTTTCCATTTCTAGGACAAGATAGCAAATTGCAGTGAGTAATGAAAACTCTAATATGCTACCATGCAAAGATGCTGCTATCACCCAGGGCACCGACCTGTAAAAGAATGAAATAAGGACATTGTGATTTCTACCTTGAGATGCCTATGAATGAGGAAATATGATCCCAGATATCTGCCATCCATTTATAGACTCTCTAGTATGACTTAAGGGAAGACAGATAGCAGATATTTTATCAGAGATAAGAAAAAACAATGGGATTACAGATTCATAGCAACTTTTTAAGCACTGCAAATTTTCTTTATGGGCCTCAGATGGGCCATAGATTAAGTCAGTCTACGTTTCAATGAAGCAACTGACAGACTCACACAATATTGTGAACAGAATGTCAAAAAGTTTGGTAGAGTTTTAATGGGTTTAATAAGGGTGCGCTGAGATACTGATTAGTGCTTGATGTCCATGTGGCGTTTAGCTTACTGAGAACGTGCCATAGAATTCTGCTTGGACTTGTTCTGGTTAGCTTTTTAATCAATAACTAGAATGAAGGCATAGTCCAAATAAGTGACATTAAATTTAAGAGGGAAAAATGTAAAGTGCTATACATAGATTAGAACATCAACTACACCAATATGGACTCCAGCAGGCTGGTGGCTGGATGATGCCTTAAATTAAAAACAATCTTGGAAAGAAAAAAAAAAAAAATCAAAAGAAACAAAAAAAAAACCCAAAAAACCCCCACAATCTTGGGGATTTAATTAAAAAAATACAGAATTGGCCAATAATTTGACAAGGTTGATATAAAAGCTTTTATAACTTGAGGTTTCATCAATACGCATTTACTATTTAGGTCAAAGACATTCTAGTACCACTTTGCCATCCTCATACTATTCATATTACTCTATTTGGTTGTATATTCAATTTTTAAGAAAGAGTTTGATTAAAAAAAATAAAAAAGTATATGTCTAAAACTACAATGGCAAAGTAATTATAACCCTTATAGTAAAAAAAAAATGGTTAAAAGAGGTTGAAAGGCTATCTTGGACAAGCTATTATTGGAAGATGACAGTAGCAATTCACTTCATTTAAACAATTTAAAAGCTATCGATGAGAATGGAACTAGATGCTCTACGATACGACAATGGATAACTAGATCCAGGCAGTAAATAGCACAAGTAGTCATATTTGGTCCTAATAAAAAAATACTTTTCTAATTTAATCATAAAGATGGAGTGCTTCCCATCCCAACGAGGAGCATATACATCTTTGGGAGGAGCATATACATCTTTGAGAGAGAGAATTATCAACCTTATGGGCTAGCATAAAAGTGTTTAAAATTTGAGAACTGGACTGAAATTCTATTAATGGTACATAAATATTTAGCCAACTAAATTTATATGCTAGCTATTATATTCAAAATAGTAAATTATTTTGCATGAAATTATTTCATGCAAAGTCAGTTTCTAACATTATGGGCTCCTTTTCTTTCCTTATTTTCTCCTGATAATGTAATTTCTAAAATTGTTAAATTTGATTGTAACAAGAAAATCATCACTGCTTTGACCTCAGAATTTCAATATTTATTGGGTTCTTAAGTCTGGGCTGCTCCTAAATATTATTATCTGAAACAGAGACTATTTGCTTTTAATGAAAATTTGTGCTATTTCCTTTGAGGTTGTTTATGTAGTTATCACATACACTAGACATTCGTGCCAAATAATGACACCTGCTTCGGTAATAAAATTTAGAGCTCTGACACATTGCAGTTCACTATTTCTATATGGAAATCTAAAGCCTGTCTTGAAATGATTAAATTTTAATAAAATTCGATAGTTTTGTCTCCAGTATGACAGAGTATTTTATGAACAATAAGTGCTTCAATAGTCTCTCTGTATAAGAATTCATAATCTCAAACAACATTGTTCTATATCTGAATGCTCATTGTTTTATGTCATCGCTCAAGAAAAGAAATACCGAGATATTAATTTTAGCAATTTTATCTGCTGCAAACATCTTATTAAATTGCCCTTTGCTCTTAAGGAAGAATGGCAACCTCTGAAGTACGAAGAGAGGCTGGCTCTTAAAATGCATCAGAAAAATATTGGAAAAAAAGAGAGCATAGTTGTTTTGTTTTACGATGTGCTCTATTAAAATAACCATGAGAATTGCATTGATTTACTATTTATTACTAAAAATAGTGAGAGGTGTCACCATTTGTGTTTCGCAATTACTGAGAATTGCCTCTGTTACAGAATTCTTTGGTACTTAAGAAGTAACAAAAAGGATTAAAGTTTTTGAATGTGTTTCAGAATTTTTTAAATCTAATATTTTCCTAATCGGCTCAAGATTTGGAAGCAGATGATCGAAGTTCAAGTCTTACTTGTTTTTTCCTATTAATAGGTCTACTCTATCCGAATTTCCATAGTTAGAACATGGAGACTAGGTATAAGGATTAGATTAAATATTTGTGGCATCTAAATGTGAGCAATACTCCATAAATGCCTGATCGTTGGGCAGTTGCTTCAGAAATATGGTAATTCAAGTTTTTAAGATAGTGAGCAGGATATTTTTCTACTACCCGATAAGCTGATATTGTATTGGTGATTCTCTTTCGTTATCTTCCTCCTTCTTTCAACCTCTTCTAGAAGAGTTACAGGACAAAAATGAAGGACAAAAAGGGTAAATCCTTCGAAGCTGATTTTGGAAATTTCTGGTAGAAAAAATAGGCTGAGTGAAAGATCATTTGCATGCCAAACTCAAAGATTAGGTCATAAACCATGAGTCAGCAAAGTACGTCCTGCAGATTAAATTCAGGCCACCACCTGTTTTGTAAATTAGGTGTTACGGAGACACAGCCACATTTACTCATTTACGTGTCACTTATGGCTACTTTCATGATACAATGGCAGAGCTGAGTAGTTGAGACGGAGGTTTTATATCTTGAAAAGCCTAAAGTATTTACTATTTGTCCCTTTACAGAAAACAGAGGTTTCCAACCTCTGTCACAAATCGCAGGTCAGGTAAGAAATAAAAGTGGGTGAGAGCCAGGTTTGCTGTCCTTTCTCTTTCATCCTCCCTTCTCACTTGTTCCTAAACCAGGGACAGATAAGGGGCCACAAAAGTCAAGTTTTATAGAAGATGGTTAAAATCCCAGAGACATTTTGGGAAAATATAAGGATAGAGGTATTTGTGCCAGAGTCTTATCTGAAACCTGAGAAGCCAGAGGCCTCTGAGAACTTCCCAGAGCAGCATAATTGCTTCCCGTGGCTCCAGCAGAGATAGAGATGACATGTGGAGATAGAGATAGAGATGACGCTAACGATCAATAATTCCATCCTTCGAGGAAGACAGAACAGGGTTATGAGATCTTGAAGTTTGTAACATTTTTGAAATCTTCGTACTGCACATCAGGTGACATAGAGTAGTTCCTAAAACAAAATTCTGAACCAGAGAGAAATTATGATGGAATGGCTGCAAATATATATTTTGCACTAAGGTATATACAAGTTTTGTTTTTTACTTTATCATTATTTTGAATCCACTGAAATGGGCGGTTTTGCTAGCATTACTCTATACAGTTTTTAGAACGTGGTTAAAAATACAAGGCAGACATGAAAGGAGGCCTAATGTAAGGCCTGAAGAAAAGCTCCATAGGTGTTCAGGAGACAGGTGGCCACGGCTGAGACATCACTGCAGCCTTGACAGAGAAGACAGGACGAGGGCTGAGCCTTAAGTGAAGACGGCAGACAGTTTTCCAGGTGGGGCATGGCGTGAGCCAAGCCGAGGAGGTGGAAGGTATTGCAGAAAATGAAAATAAACCAAATAGTGGGTACAGATGGTTCGATTAGAACAACTATGGTTTTTAAAATTTGAAAATTAATGAAAAGTTATACTATAAAGAAACTTGAGTGTAAGTGCGGGTTTTTCATCTATAAGCATTTAGGAGCCACAGAAGGTTTTCAGCTGGCATTACGGAGATCGAAGAAGAATTGGATTACACTGAGTAGAGGCAAAAAAAAAAAAATGAAGTAAATAGTTTAAAAATAATAGTCATAATAAAGCTATGAGAACAGTCCTGGCATGAGGTGACGGGCAAATCTAAAGGACTCTGGTGCCAATGACTAAACTTTACTTACTGTTGTAACTTCGCATCCTAGTACAGGAAGACGACCCCAATAAGTAGTTATTCTATAAGCAGATGCGTGGCTATGTGACCAGAAGGGATCATTAGTAGCCATCTACTAATTTAACCCACGTTGAAAGACAAGCTTCGTAAAATAAACACAGAGGTAAGATACCGCCATGAGTACAGCCTAGCATTCTCCAACCGCAGAGGCCAGCAGCGTCCACTTTTTGAAATAATTGAGTAAGGAACTACAGTAATACGATCCCTTCTTGGAGACATCCAAAACAGAATAAATCTTTTTTTTTTTTTTTAATTGAAGCCTTTTCCAAATTCTACTAAGAGCCGACAGTTAACAGAGTCAGATGATCAAGTTATTCATTTTGTAATATACTGTATCCTTCCCCTTAATTGTGAGAGGAACCAATATGATCGTAAGTGCCAGAACTGACTCTGGGGTTAAAAGATGGGTTCCTAAACTGCATAGAAGCAAGAAGAAAGAAGCAATTGCACTACGAAACTAAATGAGTCTTTGCACATCAACTGAGAACCTAGCTTATGGAAGATACTGTACCTTATTCATTAGACTGCCTGATTTTCCTCACACAACTTTTACTTTGCGCAGCTTCCTTGCTTAGAGTCTGTATGGAATATAAGCGCTGATAGTTGTGTTTTCTCTTTCTTTGTAATGCAAGTGCCCGACTTAAGTTTTGATTGCCAAGGCATCCCCCTCAAAGATGCATCCACTTCTAAGGTGCTATCTGGAATAAACACATTGCCAGCTACAAGCCTAGAGAGAGGCAGGCCACCTCCCCATGGTGAGGCTCCTCTGTTTTAGAGATCATGATTGATTACAATAGCTGACCATTTGGGCCACTCGTTTTGCCCCTTCCTGCCTTTTAAATTCCCTGCTCTTATATCTTAAATTCACCAATAGTCAGCCTACAAAACCATAGGCCCCCACCCTTGACCCCAATAAAAACCTAACCCCAGGCCTTTGCATGCTCTCTCTACCTGTGACCTCAAGGTGAGGCCTCAGGTGTGCTTTATAATTTCCAGGTCCTCCAAGTAATAAACCTTTATTTGTTCAAAGTTTCCTGATGGTTATTGCTGACTGGCATTTTGCAATCATAATGAGAACCACAAGGGCTGGCCCCAGCAGAACCCTGGTTTTCCATAGGCTGAGACCAGCACAAAACATGTTGTCAGTCTCATCATCCATGTAGAGGAGGCTATGTTCATTCGGTTTAATTCAGCACACAACTTTGCTCAATATCTATTAATGTTATCTTTCTCCATGGTGACGGATGCCATTTTTATCTCAGAGGTACGTGTCTTAATTTTAAAAGTGGCATTCAATTTTCTTAAGATATAGTTGTATAGATAAACGACATTCAAATACTGTTATGTAAGTATAAAAGATGAAAATCAACAGATGTTTGCCTAAGTCAATAATATTACTGCCAACTTAATTATTTGATTAGTTAGCTTATGCCTTTTTCCTCTTTGGAAATTTCAAGCTATTGTAGAAATTGGAAAGATGAAATACTGTGTAATATTTTGTTTTTGTGTTTCTACAGCTAATTACTGGCTGGATGGATGAATACTCATTTGATATGTTGAGAGCCTCTGAGGAAAAAAAAGAGTGTATTAAATATACTTTTACTCACTAATTCTGTACAATTTTTATATAAATTTGAGTAGCTTCAAGTTGTAAGAATTTTTCCCCAATGAAATTCCTTCAATTCCTCAGATAAGCTGCAAAGGTAACAATGCAAAATATTAATGGAGATATATTCTGTTAGGTTGATACTTAATTCATGGGGTTTCATGATTACCGAATCTATGAACCGAAGAACTGATTACAAATGCACTATTCAAAGGCTAGCTTAAGATTTTCAAGTATCCTCAATGAAATTTTTCAATAAATATCCTCCCCTGTGTATGTATTTGCTGCTTGGTTTTGAACCCCTGGCTCTACTGTATTTCTGTTCATTTCACTTCTTAAAGTCAACATCAAAAGTTCTGCAACAGTGTACTCAAGTGGATTTTCAAAAAGCAAACAGATCCCTGTAACATGCTGTGAAGAGTTGACTGGATATGAAAAAAATCGCAGCCCAGTATATTCTATTATGTTAAGCAGACTTTACTGTTTTACAATTAATTCAAGTAGTGGTGCTAAACGTAAGAGACCTATTTTAAAATTCATACTTTGAAATGTAGAAACAGAGATCGGTAGAGCTAAGAATCTCTTGAAGACCCCCCAGTCCATCCTCTCTCCCCAACCTACCTGCTCTCCCCAACCTGATTTACTATTGAGTGGAGTGAAGCCGCAGATGGTTAATGATTTGCCCATAAGATTGCATTTCTACTACTGGGACTAGAGACTCTCGTGATCTCTTCTTCTTTAGAACTGCAAATTCCCAAAGCGCTTCTTGCTAGCACCAGAGATTTAGAATGCATCATAAGCTGCCCTGCATTATCGTTAGTCGGTTATCAATAATCCATATTGATTATGCCCAGTGGTGTTTCAGACACGATACTAGGCACTTGGGACACAGTCATTTCCCTGAAGAACATCATGGTCTCATAGAGATACAGATATGTGCATCCCAATGAGTATAAATAGCAAGGATCGTAATCGATTCTCTTTGACTGAGAAAGAAAAGCTTCACAGATGTGACGCTGGTAAATTGAAAATTAATTCATAATTGTTTGGTCAAGAAGGGTAAGCAAGGTATTTCACACAAAAGAAATAGCTTGCACCAAGTCACGAAAACATCGGGTGGTTTTTGTATCCCCAACTAGATTATAAATATATTGTGAACAAGGACTGCACATGATGTGTTTTGGAAAAGTATCCCGCCCTCATTCTCTTGTCCTCTAAGTCAATGTATAACTGAGAATTGATTAAATCCTGACCAGCAAACAAGGTGCTATTATTCATTCCTTTTGAGTGCCATGCATGGAAGCTGTTCTTCCAACTATATGGGATGCATTCTCCTTTGGTCTCTATTCATGACCAAAATGTTTAAATTGTAGGCACATAAATAATTTTTTCTACTACCTACTTCTCTCTTACAAAAAATGGTTTTATGCAAAAGTAAGCAATTTCTCTCAAATTAAGCATCTGCCAAGTTATTTTCCACATGCAGCTCATGGAAGATTTAGGTGATTCGGGTGATTCAGGATAAAGTTTAACATTTAAATGATATAATGGATGTTAATAATAAGCATAAAAATGAACTTCCTGTTGAAAACTTTACTGGATACATTTTGAGTTCTGGATTTCATAGCCAAAGTTTTTATTGGCTTATTTAAGTTATTTGCATTCTCATGACTTTAATTTTTAATTAAAGCCACAGAGTGTTGTAACTATCTGAGAACCTCTGATTCTTGTAGGTATTCCCACATTTCTTCAAGTCTATCCTACCCAAATCTAAAATGAAAATCTACAGAATTATAACACTAAGTTCTATGGGAACATTAATACGTATTTGAATGATACACAGAATGCTCTTCATATGTTATAGTGATCTTATTTTAAAATTTAAAATTGTAGTGTTATAATGTAATGGTTTAAAAAGTTAGGATGGCTAAAATGTCATTCGCCAGTACAGTGAGGGTTCTACCTTATTCCTCTTTAATGCATATTCACGGGATATAAATGCTGTAAAAGAAGGCAATTCGGAGATCAGGAGCTTAAAGGTAGATCTCAGAATGCACACTGATGATTTGGGTTTTACGTTATAAAATCCGATGTTCAAATACATCAGGGAACACCCATTCGATGGGCTGCGATGCAGCTGCTAAACGGTACCCAAGTCGTGTTGGCCGTCCTCCACGACATCCTAAACCAGGCCAGCGCCCCGCATCTCCACTACTGCCCCGCCCCTCCGACGGATGCTCTTCACGAAGGATCTCCGTGGCCCCAGGAGTTGTTTCTCTGCTTCCGTTCTCACCTGTCAACTAGTTCTTTCTCTACGAAGCTGCCAAAGCGAACTTTTAAAACAAATCAACTTATACCCCTCAAACGCTTCTCTCTCTCCAGTGGCTTCCAATTCCTTTTAGAATTACATCTAAATCTGTGCCCGAGTCTCTTCAAGATCTTTGCCACGCTTACCTCCTGATCCCTGAACACCCTGCATCTGAACCACATTAGACTTTTTTTTCTGACACTCAACTTATTTCCACCTTCCTACTTTGTGTTTCATTTTCCTAGATGACTCTTCTCCGAAATCGGTGCCTAGCTGAGTGTTACTTAAGCTCCGGCTAAAATAGTCCTCTTCAGTGGTGCCTCCTGACTATTAAATCTCATGTCATCCCTCTTCTTCAAGTCTCTACCACACATTATCACAATATAATAACATGCACGCCTCTCTGTAAAGGAGAAATAACATCGTGTCTACAGTGGTTTTCTTCACACAGTGGGATTTTGAAGAGGAATTTCTCTAAGTATTGTTTGCTCTTTATTTACAGCTGACGAAGACTGTCAGAAAAGCAAAGAAGAATGTTGAGGGAAGGGGACTGTGGGCAAAAGAGGCGAGATGAGTAAATCTCACAGCCTTTTCCAGCCCCGTTAACCTAACCTACCCTAAGGGAACTCACTGAGTGTTGCCTGGACAATGAGTCCGCTAGGACCACCCTCACCTCATGCCCCACCCTTGGGAGGGACCAAGGCCACACTCAGTTCCCCACAGGACCAGTGCTTTCCCTGCTCTGGTAAGGGGCTACAAACCTCCCTAGGGCCCAGAGTCCGTAGATATTAGGTATCTGAAAAACCCAAGGTGTCTAGGATCAAGAATGTCTTTGTCCATATTCTAGGCTGCTCTTCAAGTTTCCTTTATAAACAGGGACAGCAACAAAAGGGGCAGGGCCTCTTCTCCCCGTCTGCCTTCCTGTGGAAAGTCGGGATGCTCAGGGACCCGGTGCCTGCTCCTGCTGACCTTTGCCCTGTGTATTCTCCCAAGAATCTATTCCTCAATTCATGCTGTGTGATGTCACAGTATTTGTCCCAAGTTTGCTGCATGACACGATCTATCAATTAGTTACAATTAGATGATCTATGGCACATGACTAACTGTATACTTTTAAAAAGTTGCTTAGGTATTGAGTTTCCGGTATTTTCCAACATATGAAAATTTCCCGTGCTATGAAATTAAAAGAAAAACATAGCTATTTTTCCTAAAATATAGTAAAATAGTAATTTAAAAAAATGATTACATTTTTCCCTCCCCAGCACAGCCAGCCTTTTCTGTCTTTGCCTATTTCTTATCATCTCTATTTCCCTAAATATTAATAATGGTCTTTGGAACAGTTCTCAAGCAGAAAATAATTTCAGATTTAGTCATGCTAAATCTTTCCATACGTTACCATTAATTAGTCCAAGTAATAGTTTATTTGAAGAAGGTTCCTATAATGCTCTAAATCCATACTTCCCATTTAGGCGATCCCTTCTTTCTCTTTTGCGAACAGCTAGGAGGAGGACAATTCACATAGGCTGGGCTGCCCAGTGTGGGGAGGAGGGAAAAAATAGAGAAACCTGATATTGATCATCAGTCCTTGAAAGCTACAGAGGTGGTGTACAAACAACCTAGCATATTAAACTGCAGTGGTTTCGGCCCTAAAAAATATAACGAGGAATGGGTTGAGAATGTGTGGTGCTACCTTATTTTCCTGTAATGTGCGATAATGAGATAATTTGGGCTGTTCTAGAACAAGACTAATCAACTTGAATTTCCACCTGATTTAGCAGAGTAGGATCTGACATCATTTCCTATTCTGCAAAGATTTCACTTATCTCTTATTTAGTTACATAGACAATATTTAGCTTTGTTCTTTGCCATATCCGCATTATGGCTTAATTAGTGCTGAGATGCTACAGAATACATTGTTTTGTCATAACTCAACACGAAACACATTTTTAGCATCTATAAACACCATAAGATAAACAAGAGATTCAGAAAATAGATATTCAAACAAATTCAGTTTTTGTTACAGCAAATCTTGCAAAGACCATTCCAGGAATATATGGCCCCAGCTTTGACGCCTGACCTCACTGTTCACGTGCCTATAGAAACAGAAAATTGACATCTATGCCTTTCTTTCTTGCTAGACTAAAAGTTTATTGAGGGAAAGGACCACACTTCACTTCGCTTTATATCCTCAGTGCTGAATCAAGTGTTTGGCACATGGTTGATGATCAAAAAGTGCTTGCTGACTTCACTTCTATAAAAGAGTATCTGTAAGCAGGTTTCAAGTACGCGGGTAGTGAACGTTGTACTTCAGACTAAAATCTCGGTTGCAGGTAAATATGCATACATTTTGTATTTTGACAATTTGGGGGTAAAGATCGCTAATCATTTAATAAATAACTGCTTTATTACTCTCTTTCTAAATAAATACAAGGCCCTGTATATAATTAATCTAATACTGAAATAAAATGTAATTTTAGTACTTTCCCAAAACAATATAGTACAGCTTAACCCTGATTCAGTACTAGAATGCAATTGTTTGTTTACATGCCTCAACGATTAGACCAAGTAGAAGAGAGCTACAGAATAGCAGAGTTGCATTTGTCCCTAAAAATTAAAGTCTGCCCCTGAGTCTTTCCTCTGCTCTGAATTGTTTAACTGCTGAACTGATACATAAAGGCAAAAATATCTCCCACTTTTTAAAATACTGTGTTTCTCTAGAGCCTTGAAAATATAATATAAAGGCTGCAGGCTGCAAATTTAACCATTAATATAAAGGGTTCTGAAATTGATATCCACACTGAATACTGAAGAAATTTAATAAAATTATGTATGTCGGATCTGATGTCCTCTAGAACAAAAGTATCACTCATATCCGAGCTGGCAATTTTTTGAGTAGTTGCTGCTGCTCTTAATGGAATATTACATATATTAAAAGTCAGGGTATATACATACACATACACACATGCATATTATTCATATATATACTATATATTATTTTTAAAGAAAATGAGAATTTTGTAACATCCAAAAAAAAAATTATTGATAAAGACATAGAAATTTTAAAAAAGACCAAATAGCAGCTACAGTGTAGAAAAGTCCAATTGAAATGAAAAATTCTCTAGGGAGGTATGACAGAATATTTTAAATGGCGGAGAAAAAAATCCATGAAATTTAACATCAATCAACTGAGATTTTAAGTCTGAGGAACAGCAGAGAAAAAAATGAAGAAAAAGGAACACAGGTAGAAATCTGTATGACGCCATCAAGCATAACAAAATATGCATAACCGGAGTTTCAGAAGTAGAGACAGGAAAAGAAAGAAGAATATTTGAAGAAATAATGCTTGAACATCTTCCAAACTTGATGACAGATATTAACCTGGACCTCAAAAAAAGCTAAAGAAATTCCAAATAGAAGCAATGGGGTCTCGAAGAGATCCACATCTAGACATCATAGTCAAACTATCTAAAAACAGAAACAAAATGAGGCTCTTGAAAACAGCAGGAGAGGAGTGACAGCTCCTATAAAAATGAGCTTCAGAAGACTAACAGCCAACTTCTCATCTAGAAACCATGGAGACCAATGAGCTGTGGGATGCTATCTTCAACGCGATGCAGAAAAAAGACTATTAACCAAGAATTTTATATCAATCAAAACTATCATTGCCAGAAGACCTTCCCTACAAGAAATACAAAAGAGAGTCTTTGATGCTGAAATAAAAGGGATTTGTATCCAGAATATATATGTATATGTAACACAATTCAACAATTCAAAGATAAGTAACCCAATTAAAAAGTAAGTAAAAAATTTGAATAGGCTTTTCTCCAAAGAAGATACACAAATAGGCCAAAAAAAAAAAAATCTTCATTTTATTAGTCTTCAGGAATATGCAAATCAAAACCACAGTGTGATACCACTTTATACACACTACGATTGCTATAATTAAAAAGAGGAATACGTATTTGAGAGGATGTAAAAAACTATAATATTCATGCATTGATGTTGGGAATATAAAAAAATTAGTTGGTCATTTCCTAAAAACATTAAACATAGAGTCACCATGTGACCCAACAATGACACTCCGTGGTATATACCTAAGGGAACTGAAATCACATGTGCATAAAAACACGTGTAATGGGCCTTCGCAACAGCACCACTCAATAAAGTCAAAGAGTGGAAACTACCCAAAAGTCTTTCAACTGGTCAACAGATAAACAAAATGTGGTATACTCATATAATGCAAAAAATGAGAATTATTGTTACAATTACAACATCGATGGATCTTGAAAACATTACGGTATATGGAAGAAGCCAGTCACAAAAGACTACGTATTATATGATTCTATTTATGTGAAGCCCTAAATAATCAAAACCACAGACACGGAAAGTAGATTAATGGTCACAAGGGCTGGGATGGACAAGAGAATGAGCAAGGATTGCTAATGGGTATGGGGTTTTATGGAACGTGATAAAGATGTTCTAAAACTAGATAATGACAATGGTTATACAACTCTGCAAATATACTAAAATATCTTAAACTATACATATATATAAAATTAAAAATGGTAAATGTATAGCATGTGACTTATATCTCAATAAAGATTTCATTTAATCAAACAAACAACAACAAACTGTCTCTTAAATTCTAGTCTTGTGGGGTTTTTTTCCCCCCTTGGCAATAGAATTCTCTTCCAAAAGAATTTTTAGAGAAAGACTATATATATATATATCTATATCTATATATATATAGATATATATATATAGATATAGATATATATCTATATCTATATATATATACATGTGCTATATGTCATTAATGTGAATATAATTGATCAGTGATTATTTAAAATGACAGCACAAAAAAAGTCTGTTGCTTTTTTAGATATATGGTTTCAGCAAGTATAGAACTCCTATATATACATTGTTGTGGCAAGGTACTAGATTAAAGAGGTCCCAGTTTGAAGCAAATTAGATATATATATCAGAATGGCATTATAATTCATGTCAGTAGACAGGTCGATAAAATTGATAAAGTACAGATAATTTATTTAAGATAGAGTATGGTGAAGGCATAGACAACAAAGATCTGTGTGGAGAGATGAATGCAGTGGACTTGAGATAAATAAAATTTCTTTTGAAGGCAGGGTGGACTTTTAAAAAAAATGTGACGTCACACATCATATTTCCTGAGCCTATACTTCAGGAGATGGTGTTTGGCTGGATTAGCACATCAGTACGCATGACAGAAAATTAATGTTCTAAGACTTTCCAGCAGCCACACTTTGGGAAATGTGTTTCTGTGCTATTTCCCCTCACTAAATTGATATATGAACCATCCACTGGCATAAAATCAGTTTTCGCTCTCCAGAAAGCACACACTATGATTCAGAAGGCTCCTATCTAAATGAACTCTGAACTGACAGGGTATTTTTGGCAGCATTCTTCCTATACATCTTTATTTTATTACTTTTTTGTTCACAGTGTATATTAATAGATGAAAGAAAAAATATGAAAATGATTAATTTCATTACTGGAAGTAAATATAACTGGAAATAAAAATATCTGCCGCTAGAATCCTAGTTGATCCAAGTCCCTGACTTCAGGGAAAAAAGTATATAGAATTTTAAGTGATGTGAGTTAAACTGGTTTATCTTACAATAAATATTTTCCAGAAGATTCAGCAAATCTAGTTTCAAAGCATGGTTTCCAGTAATCTCTGGCTATTTCAGCTAAAATGAAGGAATGTCAAGAACAACGATGTAAAGGAGAGCAGTTTCTTGTGAAGGAAATGTGAATGTTTTCTTCTATGGAGTGATTGGAAGCATGCCAGCAAGGCTTCCAAATTCTCCATCACGGCCCCTAACATCCCACTGAGTAGGTAAACGCGGAAGTGGTCTAGGCAGACTCACGCCGTACTTCGTTCTCGAATATTCTTCCCCACCTTTCAGTTTTTATCTTCGAAAAAAAAAAAAAAACTCCAATACCAGCGGCCCTGTAAGGTTCTCCAGAGCCTTCTCCAGATACTAGTCATTTCTGTTTATATTTACTCAATTCTTTACCTACATTGACTGTGTGCATTTATTACTTTCTGCCTCTAACTGCTCTAACTTGTGAATTCCTTTTATTTCTGCTTCTTCATTCCAATGGTAGTGCAGTACCCGGCCTTTAGTGAGTAGTGAAGTAAATATACATTTATTCTTTTGATAACTTAAAAAAAAAAAAGAAATATGACTCAGAAATGAGAAGCTGAGAAATTACAAGTACGGAGTTTTCAATCTGAATTAACAAGACATATTGTTTTCATTCTGAGGAAGAGATGAACTTTGGAAAGGTGAGAATTTTGATGCAGGGCAGGAAGTGTAGAATGAATATGGATTATGGGGCATTTATTTGGAGGGCACGTTTGGGTGGAATACTGGCTTGAGGCACTAGGAAGACTGAAGGGAATCGTTGGATTCTCTCAAGAAAGAAAAGTGTTGTTTATTGGAAGGAATAAGAATACTAAGGCATTATTTATTAATAAATAGTATATGGAAAACTATAATTCAAATTGGAGCATACATTATATTGATCCCTTGATAAAAAGTTTTATACAAATGATGGATAAGGATACACAATGTTTTAATCAGAAAAGCAGTAAAATTCTTTAAGACATTGGGGCTTTATTTAAATTAAGACTTTTTTTTCCCCAATATTCATTATTTTTCATCAGGAGACATAACTTTAATCAGAATTCGAGAAGAGACAAAAGTCTAAATTCTGAAACCGGATTACAGACGTGGCCGTTGACAGAAGAGAAAGAGCTGAGACTAAGACATCACTTACTCTGAGCCTTGCTTTGCTAAACTGTAAAATGAACAAAATAAAATAAAACCTGCTTCACAGAATCACTGAGAAGAGGCGAGGACATGCACCTGATATACAGCAGGTACTCACTAAAAGATAATGTCCTCTGTAACTCAAATGGCAGTTTCTGAATTTCTCCCTTACAAAAGCAAGTGGCATTAGGTTAACTCTTAACTAAAGTATTGAAGATGTATGAACAGGTATTAATTTGATGATATAACTATCTAGGGCATGACAAAATTAAAAGAATATCATTTCTATCTGTTATATCTGAATGGCTAATATTCTCATTAGGCTGTTCTTCTCAAGTACCACCTTCTAACAGACATTCAGTCTCCTGGATTTCATGTTACCACCTGTGAGGTGTCTGCCGGTCAGAGGCTTAGTCTTTGATCTTGACATGGGAAAAAAGAGTCTTTGGAGGATGAAGAAAATGGAAATCAGGATGGTGAGAGGCTCCAGTCAGCCTGTCAGATCCTTGGAGGACAGAACACTTCTAGAAAAATCTAATGGGATATCTTTATGACATTGAATTTCTAGCTTTGCAGAATTAATTTGTGTTCTTTTCTCCCTAGTCGACTGTACTTTTTATTCATTTTTGTTTTCTTTCTATTGTTCTCCCTTAGAATCTTCCCTAATCATAAAACAGAAATGGAGTCTCTTTTCTTCTTCTTCTTCTCTCTCTTTTTTTAAAGAGCTATAAGCCAGGCAAGATCGGTTTCAATGTTTTTACCATCATGTGGTAAACTGATGACTGTCTCATAAAAAGTAAGCTTTCAGGACTCATGAAATTGACCAAGTAAATGAAAGGCTTCTCACTTTGTCAAACTTTTCTACTCTTCCGTATGCTTGTGCATATATATACACGTACCTGGGTGCACGCCCACTGTGGGCTTTCAAGGAAGTCAAAACTGAGAGCCACAGATGGAGACCACTTAGGCTTAGAGACTCAACTATCACCTGGAAAGGTTTGTTTTTTTTTGTTTTTTGTTTTTTGTTTGTTTTGTTTTGTTTTAAGTGCCTGATAATGGGCAACAAACAATCTTGGCGACATTGGGGCAGCAAAGAGCTATGGCAAGGTCCCATTCCATAGAACACACTCTCCTTGACATCCTTGGTCAGGGCACACCTGGCTGCTGTTTACAGCTGGCAAACTTGGGAGGAAATCATTATCTGTGCCCCGAGAGGGGAGTCATCATTTGACACTCCCATCTAAACTCGCCCTCACAGCTTCACTAAGATCTTCGCTGCCTACTTTCTGACCTTTCGAAATTCTGGCAAGGTATATTTTGGACCTACTTTTTAAAAAGTTGATTCAGTCCTATAATTTACACCCGTAAGTGTATCTCGCTTAGTTTCCTTTGCCTTCATCCTTCTACTTCCTAATTTTTTCACCCTGCTGTACTTCTGTACACATAGTACCTATTCTTGGAACGCAAATGGAAATAACAAACCATTTTAAGTCACTATTCGATCTCAAATAATCTCTAATATATTCTTCTCTCTCTGCCATTCTCACCCTTGGAAATACGATACAAAAGTAAACTTCAGGCTGACAGTTAAATCACTCACTGAAGCAAAAAGGAATGGCACGTTAGAGGTGGCAGGGCTCTTCAGAACGGCTCAGTGCGTCTTCGCCATTTTGCAATGCGGAATGTGAGAACAAGCAGGTCAAAGAGATTCACCTACGGCCATGAGGTAGCTAAGTATCAGAGGCAATGTGAGGGCACAGCGGTTCCCCTGAATTAATCTTATTCTGCTTCCGAACTGCTCTCATAAATTTTTATCGTCTCTAATCTGTGATCAGCTGGAACGGACCTTACTTGAAAGAAACACACAATATGTAGTGTACTCCTTACTTATTCAATGTGGAAATGGGGAAGCAATAAGAGATTTTATTAAGAAAGCTGTTCCCTCCCTTGGATCCGGCGACATGTCAAACATGAGAAAATGTCACTGTAACTAGGGTCCCAGAGGGGTCGACCCCGTCTAACTGCATCACAGGCTCACTGCAGAGTTGACGACCTCATTCATAATTTTATCAAGAGATGTTCTATTTCTGTGTTGCCTGGAGCATTTCCTTCAATTTAATCACTTATGAAATTCCATGGCTTCTGTTAGAATGGATGATAAATTCATTTTATCTTCCGGTAGTTGGGGAACACTCATCTTGTTTAGCTTTTGCTATGAGCATTGTGTGGAGTTGGTCAATGCACGCAGAAACACACACTTGATCTTGAACGTATTCCTAAATATGTGGTTAAATTGCCTTCACAAAATAGCTTTGTTTCTGAGTGGACAATTTAAAAATTAATCAAATAGCCAATTCATTAAATATATTTAAAAGCATTATATCTTTTAAAAGGTATATGCTTCAGGATAAAGTGAAATAAATGTATTGCAGTATAATTATAAAACACAAATTCTTTGAAATCCCTTCTGACTAAGTGACATATATTTTGGTCAGCATAAACAGAAATATAGTGGTCATAAAGAGTCATCACAAAATACTACATACCTCTGACCATTTTTTATTGGTTATTTGCATTTTATATTCAAGTCTCATTCTATTTGCTTCACAGGTTATCAACGCTACTTCATTTCATTAAAACAATAATTTATTTACAACAAAGTACTCTGTAACAGATTTTGGAAGATCATATTCTTTATGCTTTTGGGAAAACTATTTCATTATTTCTTAAAAATAGTTATTACTTAACATTTTCATATCTTTTAGTATTTTACTGCACACAAAGCATTTTTCGGCTAATACTACCTAATTTAATATTGTCCATTCTATATTGAACTGCATGGTGAATTTAGTTGTTCAGATTTTTCCAAAGGCTATATATTTCCATCTTATTCTCTCTCTTTCTCTAATAATGACCTCATCAGTGTTTGTTTGTTTGTTTGGTTTGTTTATTTTTAGCAAGAATTCACCTAGAGATGATGGATGGCTTGGGCTGGTAGATGGGCAGATACGAGAAATCTCCTGAGGCTTTCTCAACTACCTTGTATAACTCCTGCTCAATATAGATTTTTTGGACTTGGGCTTCTTTATTTCCTTAACTCTGCCAGAAACCCCAACACATTGTTTTCTGTTCCCTAATTACTGTTCCCTAATTCTGTTCCTTAATTATTTCGTCTCTTCTCAGGTTCTTTCTAGGTCATTCTAGACAACACTGCCTAAACAAGGACAGGAATACGAACACAACATTTTTCAAAACCTATCAAATTGTATGTTCAAAATACTTAAAGTGATTTAAGACAGGATACAAATATGACTACAAAACAATGTATTCATTTCAGAGACTCACCACGATGGAGCTTCTGCTCTACAGAATATTTCCTTTTCTAGAATTTTTGAAACGATACTAGCCAAGGAGAGTGAAAATGGGCCATCTGTCAGAAATAGGTTTGACATCATTAAACAAAACCCATATAGCTTTAGTTGCTATTGCTGAAATCAATTTTGACTTGATACATGTGTATAAACAGAAGAATAAAGATAAAAATGAGATGTATGATATTCAAACTGATCTCAAACAGGGTTCTTCACAGAAAAAAATAAGTTAGAAAATGTGTGCTTTCTTTTACTCCTTCATTTAATAGGGTTATTATTTGACTTTATCTGCCTAGGTTATAGACTCATTAAAATTTTGTAAAAAGTGCTTAGATTACTCGAGTATTCATTATATCACAAATCTCATTTTGTTTTGTTTTATTTACTCAGTAGTAATAACGGCCTAGTAAATATTAGCAGACTAACCACTGCAAATCAAGCCTCTACAAGATGAGGCAAACACGAGCCTTCACAACCACGAACAGTAAGTGTTTAGTTTTTAGTAAAAGTTCTTTCTCTCTGAAGGCACATGGAGATATAACTAGTTCATATACACCTATGTGAAGACAGACGAAGCCATGGATCTTGCATGTGCTTACCTGCTTCAGAGTCTCTTGCAAAGAATTCTACCAAAGAAGGTAGATTCCTGTTTAAGGAGGATGTGAACCGATTTACACGTTGATGTTTAAAATAAACAACTCAAAGGGAAAAGCAAAGAACTGTCATCAAACTTCCGATGCTCTTTAAAAAGGGTGCAATCATTCTCGACGTCTAACATAAATAAAAGTTTGCCAAAGACATTCTTATGAGCAAGACACATGGAAGATGAGCGCGGCATTTGCCAAGGGAAAGTTGGTTGGTCAAGAAATTCTGTTTTTACATGGTGGATGTCACAGAGATTACTTGTTCATTCTCTCTCTCCCTCTCTCTCCCTCTCTTTTCTATGTGTATTTGTCTTAGTAAACATTTCCAATTGACAGTGGGCCACTGAGTTGTACAAAAATGAAAACTTAGCAAGATGCATTTTTCTTCTTTGTTTTGATACTGGTTACTCACATACCAGTCACCACGCTTCTAGGACAGCATGTCTCTTAGGTACAGAAAACCAGAGCAGTTTTCAGAGATCCGTCTCGGAGTCAAGAAAGAAAAGACGATATGCTTTTTTCCCTACTTTTCCAACAGTCACTGCCAATTTTGCATCCTCCCATCCTTAGATTACGGATTCAGAGTTTTGGTGCAGTATCATTTGGTGCACACCTATATAAAATATTCCAGTAGCAGACACATAATAAAAGAAGACAGCCATTTTTCTCTGAAAATTGTGAGAAATTTTGTTTCAGGAAGTAGGCTGAATCTGACTGCACGATTTCTAATAATTCACAGTACAAAGGCTGATATTGTCTTTATTTCCTTTGAACCCACAGGTAAGGATCATTACTTCCATTTCGGTTTCTGCATCCACAGAAGATGCACTTGGCAACTTCGAGTTTCCACGTAGGAGCGAAGCCTGAGAGACAGAGATGCTCTGATGGGCGCCTGGCCTCCCCTCCCGCAGCCCCCTTCAAATTCCTGACGGGAAGGAGTCTTTCACGCACAACCCTCGTCCTAGTCACTACTACTTATCCCTCTGGGTGTTAATCTGTTAGCACTGCAGCTCAGATATGAATTTTAAAATATGCTAATCTGAGCTGAAAAAGCTCCCTGGAGGAAAAATGAAATATATTCAAAGAAAAGAAGCTCACTTTTGGATTTCTTCTTACTTTGAGATAATTTTTTTGTTGTTGAAAAAAAAAAAAGATACACTTCCCATGAGAATCATTATGTCATTATGTAAGAGAAATTAGCAGAACCCAACCCTCTGAAGCTCACATAAGTGTGGGTTAAAAGGAACTATCACATGATTCCATTCTTTGATGAAATTCCATGTACTCTTATCAGTAGAATGCCACTCATAAGCCTTCTTGTATATATAATCATTGTAGTTGTACATTAAGAATATATTTTTATATAAAGTTTTCATAATTTCCCCTATTTGTATTTTTCCTTCTTTGCAGAAATCCACATGCTTGTATTCATATGTACTCTAGACATAATAAAATTTTAAATAAGACTGAGAGAAATAAAAAGTACATTTGTACATAAATGTCTACAAATGAACATGCCGTATTTTTCCACTGGGAAAATTATTTAGTTGGCTTAGATTTTAGATAGACAAGCTACCACTGCAGAATGGGAAAAATTTCTCTTCTTCACCACTGGTGGGTACTGCATCCCCGAGACAGATATAAAATCTTAACCGCCTTAGTTGAAACACCTTAGCTTAAAGTAAATTCAATCTATGGCTATGACACCCTGAAAAAGCCCTATCCTGGCTGATCTCGGAAGTTAAGCAGGGTCGGGCCTGGTTAGTACTTAGATGGGAGACCATCTAGGAAGACCAGGTGTTGTAAGCATAAAAATTAAAAAAATAAGGAATTGCAAGGTCCTTGCGATCTGTGAAGTCAACCAAGGGTTGCCTAAATAAATAGATAGATAAATAGATAGATGATAGATAGATGATAGATAGATAGATAGATAGATAGATAGATAGATAGATAGATAGATAGATAAAGCGAATTCAGAGATCCAGTAAAATTACAGAGTGAATTTGGCAATTTACAGAGAATTCCAAAGGCACAAAACTATACTTACCTAAAGTGATCCATTCTTTATTAAAAGTATTTATATGATATTCCAAGTACAAGTGGTCTTTCATCTTAGAATTTTTCTACTGGCTGATAGAGCATCTTACAGATAGTAGCGGTGCCATAATTTTAAATTGAATTCTGCACTTAAATGCTTTATTGTTTTCTTTTTATACCTACTTCATTCCACAAATACTTATTGGTCTTTACTCAGAAGTCCCTGCCCCAGTAAGATTTACCCTGGCCACTCTATCTAAACTCTAACCCTTAGTATTTGTATCTATTGTCTGTGAATTCTTTCCACTTTAGCACTTACCACCACCTATATCACACTACATATTTTTCTTATTTATCTTGCTCATTGCCTCTTTCCCTCTTTAAAGTATAAGTTTCATGAGGACAGAAAAGCTTGTTTTATGCATTGCTGTATATTTTTCCTAAAGCTTAAGACAATGCCTGGCATACAGGAGATGTTCGATAAATATTAGTTGAATGAAAAAAAAAAATGATTATTGAAACCTGTAAGGTTGCAGAGTTCCGACGTGAGAAAGAAGTAGAAAAATTTTTATTCTACATTGTTTAACACTGACTGTACACAGTAGGATTACAACTGTAAGACCAATAGGAAAAAAGTTCAGTTCTTTTTAGACCAAGTGAAAAACAGAATTCTTTCCCTTTTTTAAGGCCTTGTGTATCTTTCTACTCTAAGCATCTACTTCTTTCCAACACAATGCTTTAATATTATCAAAGAAAGACCCTAAAAGCAATGGTGAGATGCCGAAGGGTTTTGAGCTAAAAATTACTGAAGTGATGACCTTTAGTGTTTGGCAGAAGTAGTTAAAATGCAGATCTGGGGACATGGCCCCAAAACTACTGAGAGATGGATTGGAAGTTAAAAATATTCATATAGGTGTAGCTTCGTCCCCTCCCCTGTGTGGTCCACGGCTGCTCAAAGTTATATCACTGTTTCTTTGTCCCCAGTAAGAGCTCGCCAGTGGAAACGTTTCTGTTACTAAAACATGCTAAGGGAAAGCCTGCTGTTTTAGGGAGTGTTCATTAGGGAGCAGTGTACGTGGTTTGATTAAAGAAAAATGAAGGTAGGAGGACCAGGTGGGAAGTTTTCATGGTCGTGTAGTCTCGACATAAGAGAAGGTTTGGTTTTACTGTACGTCCCAGACATCCCAGCAGTGAGCATCCTGACGTAATGGAATTTTACTCTTTTCAAAGGTAACTTATGCCCGTGCTAAATAAATCTGATGCCATGATTTTTAAATAACTTTTCAATGATAAATACGTGCATTTAAGTGGAAGGAAGAAAGGGAGGAAGGGAGGGAGGAAAGGAGAAGAAACGGAGGGGGCGAGGAAGAGGAAAAGGGAGAGGAAGACAGAAAA
Organism: Pteropus medius; assembly: GCF_902729225.1. Taxonomy (NCBI): domain Eukaryota; kingdom Metazoa; phylum Chordata; class Mammalia; order Chiroptera; family Pteropodidae; genus Pteropus; species Pteropus medius. Next base: position 3,972,225 of record NW_024356333.1, read on the forward strand.
AGAATAAAGAAGAAAATGAAGGAGAGAGGAAGGAGAGCGTTTTACTGTAAACTCCTGCCGGTGTCGTGACAATGAAAATTCACGTGTGGGAAAAAATGTGGCAGGGAGAAAGGACCGCTCTGAGCCTGACTAGACGATGAAAGACACCTTGAGGGGAAGAGATTGAAGTGTGCTCCAAATTCTCAAAGCTAAAGAAATCGAGTTAAGAAATCTGAAAGATAAAACGCCATCCGGATGATGGGAGAGATTCGGAGAAATGATGATGTTTGGTTTTTAGGTCCTTGGTCTTTTAACACTTCTCGAACTCGTTGAAGAATCTCTGAACATGAACTTTGTGGTTCTTCGATTCTTTAATGTCGCTTCATATGTGTTTGAGTCTCTGCCTTGTGTCTCTCCCGCCCCCAACACCACTCCATCCTTTCCTTAAGAGCAGGGCCAGCTTTAGGAAAGACTGTGAATTTGGTGGTTACCTTGGGCCCCTTAAATACTATCCCTTATTTCTGCTTCACCAAGTGACTACTCACCACACACTATTCATTCATTTCCTGCTTGAGAATGTGGTCTCTATTTCAGTTCATTGCCTAAGCCTAGCGCCTTGCTCTCCCCACCTCCCCCGCTCCTCCCCCAGACAGTGCCCAGACTTTATAGAGACCAAGTATTCTGAATTATCTAGAAAAGTCCCAATGTCAACCGTCTGGTTTTCTTGCCTCAGTTTGCTGCTGGGAAAATTATCACCAAGTCACGCCTCCTCTCTTCACATTCCTTTCTCAAATGTAACTCATCTTACCTATCTGTTAAAGAAATTAAAGGTATTAGTATTAAGGTGTAAATCACTCTAGTAAGAGACAGCCATCACTAGTTTAGAAGGTCACTGTACTCCTCCATTTTAACATGAGTTTATTTATAAGAAGACATATATTTGTAATTATTTCATTTATTAGGAAATATTTTCATTTATTAAATACTTTGAGGAATCTTTTAAATGTTCCTCTTTAGTTATTAATAAATCCAGGCATGCCTATCAGAATAAACTGGGCAGTAAGTAGTATACCATTTCTAATGAAATTAAGTATCAATTTTTTTTGGCATTGAAACAACTCAGAATATATAATATAGTCTATCATAATAAGCTTTCGTTACCTTCTAATATAAGAGGCATGAATCAATGACTTATCTCAATGAGATCACGATTTATATGTTTTGATATTTAAGCGAAGAGGATGTGGTGAGTGGTAAATCTCATTCTCTAAAGAAAAATGTTATTCTAAATTAAAACACATTGTTTTGGCAATGCATACATGATAGGGACTTTGGAAGCTTCTCGAGTTTTATCTGCAATAAAATTGTGTTAAATTCAAGTCACGGTGTGAAGTCGACTTGAAAAGCTGGAAAAAAGGCAGTGTTTTCTTAGAGAAAGCACTTGGCACCAGGTGAGGGGAATTCACAGAAGACTGATAGTAGGGAGCCAAAAGCAGATGTGAAACAATGAGACGGAGCTTTTGGATTCCCCGAGGCCCAAGGCAAAGTCCCATCTGTCAAGCACCTCTCTTGGCTCTCCCAAAAGAATCATGCCTCCAGCTTTCCGGGTTGTCTCAGAAATTAAACCTGCTCCAGGACCTGTCGCATTCGCCACTGTCAGCTTCCCAGAACAGGCTTCCTCCTGCCATGACAGCCATCATCTCAACGACTAGCCAATGGCCCACTGGTGACACTCCCAGACCCACCTAGGGCTTCTCCAATTGAACTTAACATGATGGCAGCCAGAGCCCATTCCCCCTTCTGCCCCCAAGGCACTTCCCTCCTTCCAGATGACAGAACCTGCTGGAAGAGAGAGAAGGAGCCTGTTTTGCGGACACTCATTGGAGCACTCTGCCAACCCCACAATGATTATCTGCAAACTTCTTACCGGTTAGAAAGCAGCAGATTTTTATCTTGTTGAAGGCTGCTGTGGTTGGCTTTTTTTTTTTTTACTTGTAGTGACCTTGCCACTAACTGATGTGAAGGCAAAACACACACCATCTTAAATTTGAAAATCTTTTTCGTGAAGATTAAAATCTATTTAATTATATATACATTCTATGATAACTATTAAGAGGATGTAAGCTTCGTGGGATTGCCTATGCTCTGTAAAGTATTGGGGATTGCTCTTCTCAAAGGGATAAGCGCTCTCTCTGACACACTAGGAAAAGTGAAGGGAACAGTATGTGTTTAACAAGCAACAGAGAGAAAATCCCAAATCTGCCACTTGCTGTTCAGTTTACAGCATGAGAAGCCTGCCGTACCGCGAATCTTAGTTTCCTCGTCTCTAAATTGGCATAATTATCCAAATTTCTTAAGACTTATTGTGATCATCCAATAGGATAGAGTATGGGGACACACGAGACACATCATCCGGGATTAACACAGCACAGGTCCTCCTTTCCAAACGACCTGTCTGCCACGATAGCCTCTAGGGAGCAAGTGGTTAATAAAGGCTGCTTTATGAGAGTGATGAGGAATTTTTCCTTGCTCGGTTGATATTTTTAAAACATTTTCGCATTGGACTGTCCAACATGGCAAAAAGATTAGCAAGTAGTTATTTCCCATTTTTGCCACGTTCTCAAAAAATCAAACCAATCTAAAGTCAAAAAAAGAAAAAAATTACCACCATCTGTAAGATCACCTAGCAAAATCAGAAAAAAAAATACAACTAATTATGTCTGTCTCTGTCTCCGTCTCACACACACGAAATATTGTAATGTTATTAATAAGACC